>NC_090748.1:93722063-93732063 GCF_036898095.1 Palaemon carinicauda
CAGGATGAAGTTCAAGCCCCTCTATATCGGCCGGTCTCCCAGTATAGCTGGGACAGGCCCTCTCTTCTATTGTTGGAATGATCCAACAAATGCAGAAGGAGAATCAGGAGAAGGCGGCTGCAATGGAACTGCGAATGCAGTGCCTTGCAGAATCACATGGGCCCCAGAAAAAGCTCAATGTGAAAGACCTTCCCTTGTGCTCAGATGCTAACCCATGGAGGTATGCTGAGCACATGCCGATGACGACTGGAAAGATCGTCATCTCGGATAAGCTGGGCTCAGTTCCCCTGGAGGGTGGAATTCTGGCCCAGCAAGGCATCATATCCGGACTGTTATGTCCGGCTGAGGAAGGAACCAGCTTCAAAGGAGGAGACAGAGCCGAAGGAGGTCATAGTGATGGACCATGCTAAGGGTCAAGCTCTACTTTCATCCTCGATGAAAGAGAGGGGCTTCTCTAACTCAAAGGTAGCCGCATTGAATAGGAAGCTCCCTTCCTTTGTGTCCTCGCCTACTAGAGCCTTCCCCTTTTTACAGAAAGGGTTTCTGGCTGTACTAAAAGCAATCGAGGCCAGCAAGTCTTGTCCCTCCCTAGAGGAGTGTAAACCCTTGTCGCTGGCCCTGCCTATGGACCACAAAGACTGGAAGGACGTCCATCTTACGTTCTCAGTGGGAAAGTTGGAGGCTGATATTGCCGGACGTCAGTTCGGCAAGGACCTCCCTAAGCTGTCTGACTTTCTTTTGCGAAGTGAGTTCGATACAAAAGAAAGACTGTCTGCCTCAATGTCTCTTCAGACTACTCTCGAGACGATGGCAAGTGACCCCAAGGTCCATGAAATGTTCATGGTAGTGGCCAAGCCTCATCTGGCCACAGTGACGAAGGACCTTTATGGCTTCGTCAAGGCAAGGAGAGCTTGTAGGGAGTTCGTGTTTACCTCGGCTACGGTGAGGCACGAGCCAAAGAAACTAATCTCCTCCAACATTTGGGGAAAAGACCTTTTCCCTACCGACTTGGTCAAAGAAGTTGTTGATAAGGCCGCCTTGGAGAATAGAAACCTTCTCCAGAAGTGGGGCCTGGCTATCAAAAGAAAGTCTTCCCCAGATGAGGGTCCTCAACCAAAGAGGAAGACTATGAGGTCTAGGCTACCGTCTCGGCTAGCCAAGCCTCTTAGACAGCAACAGCAACTGCAATTGCCATTGCCCCCAGTGCCCCAGATCATGGCACAAACCCCGACCACCTTTCAGTGGGTACCCCAGGCCGTGTTGACACAGTCCACGGCATTCACCCCAGCGTTCGAAGGGCAGTCTACTTCCTTTCGAGCAAAGCCTAGAGGAGCAGCCAGAGGCTCGTCTAGACGCCCCTCAAGGGGAAGGGGATTCAGGGGTGGTCGTGGTCAGGAAGGCAAGACCTCAGGAAGGCAAGACCTCAGGACGGCAGTCCAAGTGAGGTGATACCGGTAGGAGGGAGACTTCTGAAATTTCGGGATCGGTGGACCTTCGATCCCTGGGCCCACAGCCTACTCAAGAATGGACTGGGCGGGAGCTGGTACAGCACTCCACCCCCGTGCCTTCAGGTTTTCCAACACTCCACCCCCGTTATGGAGGAGTACGTTCAAGAACTGTTGGAGAAAAAGGTGATCCGAAGGGTGAAGCCCATCAATTTCTAAGGGAGGCTGTTTTGTGTTCCCAAGAAAGACTCGGAAAAGCTCAGAGTCATTCTGGACTTGTCGCCACTCAACAAGTTCATAGTGAATTGCAAATTCAAAATGCTAACACTGCAACACATAAGGACCTTACTGCCTAAGAGGGCATATTCCGTCTCTATAGACTTGTTAGACGCCTATTGGCACATTCCAATTAGCCATCGACTCTCCCCCTACCTAGGTTCAGGCTACAACGAAGACTATACGCCTTCGGAGCCATGCCATTTTTACGAAGCTTGCGAGAGTAGCTCTCAAACAATTACGCCTAAAGGGAATTCAGGTAGTAGCCTACCTGGACGACTGGTTGGTGTGGGCAGCATCCGAGACAGAATGCTTGCAAGCTTCCAGTCAAGTGATCCAGTTCCTAGAGTACCTAGGCTTCAAGATCAACAGAAAAAGTCTCGACTTTCTCCATCTCAAAAGTTCCAGTGGCTGGGAATCCACTGGGACCTTTTGTCACACCGTTTCTCCACCCCGGCGAAGAAAAGGAAGGAGATAGCGGGTTCTGTCAAGAGACTTCAAGATTCCGAAAGGATATCAAGACACGAGCAGGAGAGAGTACTGCGCTCTCTCCAGTTTGCTTCGGTGACAGACCCAGTGCTAAGAGCACAGCTAAAGGATGCAATCGGAGTTTGGAGAAGTTATGCATCAAACGCGTGAAGAGATCTGAGAAGACCAGCCGCTTCGGCTAAGTACTCTTCTCAGGCCTTGGTCTCAAACCAGACATCTAAAGAAGTCGGTTCTTCTTCAGCCACCTCCCCCGTCGGTGACGATTCACTCAGACGCCTCGAAGGAGGGATGGGGAGGTCACTCTCATCGGAAAAAAGTCCAGGGGACTTGGTCCAGGCTATTCAAGACCTTTCACATAAAACTTTCTAGAAGCTAGGGCAGTGCTCCTTACCTTAAAGAAAGTCTCCCCGCGTCACTCGATCCACATAAGGTGGTGATAGACAGCGAGGTAGTTGTGAGATACTTGAATTGACAAGGATCGAGGTCACCACCTCTCAACCAGGTGATGTTGGCCGTCTTCCGATTGGCGGAAAAGAAGAAGTGGTACCTGTCGGCAGTTCACCTTCAAGGAGTCCGCAATGTGACAGCGGACGCTCTATCCAGGTTCACACCGATAGAGTCGGAATGGTCCTTAGACGCAGGATCATTCTCCTTCATTCTGAATCAGTCCCAGAACTGCAGATAGACCTCTTTGCGACGAAAGACAACAAGAAGTTGCCCCTGTACGTGCCCCGTACGAGGACCCCTTAGCGGAAACAGTGGACGCGATGTCCCTCGACTGGAACAGATGGTCCAAGATTTATCTGTTCCCTCCTCACAACCTTCTGTTGAGGGTCCTCAACAAACTGAGATCCTTCAAAGGGTAGCGGCAATAGTGGCCCACAAGTGGCCGAACAGCGTGTGGTTCCTCCTGGCATTGGAACTGTAGCTGAAGTTTGTACCACTACCAGATCCAGTTCTGACCCAGCGAGTCCAGAAGTCAACTGTCTGCGCTTCATTACAGAAAACCCGGACCCTGCAGCTCATGATTTTCTCTCCCTAGCGGTGAGAAAGCGTTTCGGGATTTCGAAAGCCAGTATAGACTTCCTTGAGGAATATAAGTGCAAATCTACTAGAAGGCAATATGAGTCATCTTGGAGAAAATGGGTGGCCTTTTGTCAAGGCGAAGATTCCGAAGGAGATCTTGACAGACTTCTGCTTATCTTTCTTCTCCACCTCCATGGTCAAGGGTTGGCAGCGAACACGATTTCAGCGTGTAAGTCTGCTTTGACAAGACCCATTCTATATGCCTTCCAGGTCGACCTAGGTAACGAGATCTTTAATAAAGTCCCGAAAGCCTGTGCTAGGCTCAGACCTTCAGCACCTCCAAAGCCCATTTCATGGTCTTTAGACAAGTTCTTCATTTCGCTTCTCTGTTGAGCAATGAAGAGTGTGCGTTAAAGGATTTGACACAAAAAGTTATTTTCCTATTTTGCACTCGCGTCCGGGACCAGGGTTAGTGAGATTGTAGCCTCTCGAGAGAGGCAGGTCGTGTTCAGTTCCTGGATGGGGGAGAACTGAACCTGTTTCCGGATCCTACGTTTCTCGCCAGGAATGAGTTTCCCACCAACAGGTGGGGTCCCTGGAGAATCTGCCCTCTGAAAGAAGATGCATCTCTATGTCCAGTAGAATGCCTAAAGGTCTATCTTCATAGAACTTCAGACTTCAAGGGTGGTCAACTATTCAGGGGAGAAACATCAGGCTCAAATTTATCTCTGAATCAACTCAGAGCGAAAATCACATATTTTATTCGCAGAGCGGATCCTGACAGTACACCCGCAGGTCACGATCCGAGGAAAGTTGCCTCATTCTTAAATTTCTTTAATTGTATGGATTTGAACATCTCCGTTCATACACTGGCTGGAAGTCTTCCAGAGTGTTCTTTCGCCACTATGCGAAGCAAGTAGAGGAACTAAAAGAGATCTGTGGTAGCAGTGGGTCGCGGTGTTAACCCTACTGTTTAACTCTGCGAGGAACAGTGGTCTTAATTGGGACGATTAATTCCAGGGTGAGTGTGTAGTTACATACTGTACTACAAACTAAGTGAGGGCACTGTGTTGCCCATCCAGACTGTTCCATTTCCGAAGGCGAACCTAGCATAAGTGCAGACATGTGTGCCGAGCGTTTCTAACGCTAATGTCATTGATTTGTAATACAGGCTTTTATGACTTTGATACCTCGGTATCTTAAAAGCGGCATCTAATGTTTTTTCTTTCAAACAAACAAGCTCTGTTTACTATCATACTTATGCTTAAAGTTTTGGGTTATCCTCTTCTTATGTATATATATATATAATTGTGGTTAACCTGTCTATTTATTGCCTGTCAATAATCTGGTTCTTGAGAACCTTGCGTCTCCTTCACCTGTGTCAATTTATTGGTATAATTGAGCATTCATTCTATGTATCTTATCTGGGATAATTCTAATAGAATTGTTCCTTTATGCAAGCTATGTTGCATTGGTTTTCCTCCTATGCGGATATAAAACCTTTGTCCAATACAAGTATTGTGCGGAGAACTGGTCGATATTTCATATTGACGCAGTGGTTCTTTACAAACTATGCTTTACTTAATATAGGGCGAGACCACTATATTAGCTTGCCTGGTATTCATACATAGATATATGTACTCTTCGAGACTTTTCCAGAGTCTAGTAGGACTCTTCCCTGTAGGGGGCAGGAAGCTCTAACATAGTTTATAGTTAGTTGAAAAGATGTATAACGGTAACATCTTAGGTCTCTAGGTCTAGTCGACCGGGAAAAAATTACCTCCGGGGAGTACGGCACGTTCTGAGAATCCACAGATACAGTAATGCTCTGGTACACTTCCATCAGGACGACATGGCTTGAGCCCAAAAAACGGATTTTGAGCGAAGCGAAAAATCTATTTTTGGGTGAGATGGCCATGTCGTCCTGATGGACCCGCCCTTGCCTTTCTAAGAAAGGGCTGTAGGACCCCTCCCTACATACAGTATCTGTAGCACCTCGTGTACGCTACAAGGAATACAGATGGCGCCAGGCACGCATACGAATCGGGGGATAGGGAAGCCTTGGGAGCGGCTCCCCTTTTTCTTTCCCGAATTCGTATCTCGCCAATCACCTCCTACGAGACGAAATCTCTGTCCAGGATGTAGATTGCCATGTGACGTGTCTAGAATACGTCCTCTGATATGTCGCGATATCCTTTTCACGAGGGATACTCGCTCCAGGAGTTAGAATTCTGGTACCTTAAGGTAAATTCTCTGGGAATATCGCCGTAGTTGTAATATACCCTAGGAAGCTACCCTATAGGAACTTCCATCAGGACGACATGGCCATCTCACCCAAAAATAGATTTTTCGCTTCGCTCAAAATCCGTTATATATATATATATATATAATATATATATATATTATATATATATATATATATTATATATATATATATATAATATATATAAATATATAATATATATATATAATATATATATATATATATAATATATATATATATATATAATATGTTATTTTCATTAGTAAAATAAATTTTTGAATATACTTACCCGGTGATCATGTAGCTGCAGCTCTGCTGCCCGACAGAAAAAACCTACAGGTGGGGGTGTACATCAACAGCGCCATCTGTCGAGTAGGTACTCAAGTACTTCTTGTCAACACAGAACCAATTTTCTCCTCGGTCCACTGGGTCTCTATTGGGGAGGAAGGGTGGGTCCTTTAATTCATGATCACCGGGTAAGTATATTCAAAAATTTATTTTACTAATGAAAATAACATTTTTCAATATTAATCTTACCCGGTGATCATGTAGCTGATTCACACCCAGGGGGGTGGGTGGAGACCAGCATACATGTTAACATTAGAAGCTAAGTATTCCGTATTTCATTTTAGCAGTTATTCAAAATAACAAACATAAAATTAATAAGTACCTGGTAAGGAAGTCGACTTGAACAATTACTCTGCCTTTTTAAGTAAGTCTTCCTTACTGAGCCTCGCGATCCTCTTAGGATGCTGAGCGACTCCTAGGTGCTGAAGTATGAAGGGTTGCAACCCATACTAAACCTCATCACAACCTCTAATCTAGGCGCTTCTCAAGAAAAGAATTTGACCACCCGCCAAATCAACCAGGATGCGAAAGGCTTCTTAGCCTTCCGTACAACCCAAAAACAACAATAAAAACATTTCAAGAGAAAGATTAAAAAAGGTTATGGGATTATGGGAATGTAGTGGTTGAGCCCTCACCTACTACTGCACTCGCTGCTACGAATGGTCCCAGGGTGTAGCAGTTCTCGTAAAGAGACTGGACATCTTTAAGGTAAAATGATACGAACACTGACTTGCTTCTCCAATAGGTTGCATCCATTACACTCTGCAGAGATCTGTTTTGTTTGAAGGCCACTGAAGTTGCGACAGCTCTAACTTCATGTGTCCTTACCTTCAGCAAAGCATGGTCTTCCTCATTCAGATGAGAATGAGCTTCTCTAATCAAAAGTCTGATGTAATAAGAAACTGCGTTCTTCGACATCGGTAAAGCAGGTTTCTTAATAGAGCACCATAAAGCTTCTGATTGTCCTCGTAATGGCTTCGTACGTCTTAAATAGTACTTAAGAGCTCTTACTGGGCATAGTACTCTCTCTTGTTCGTTTCCAACCAAACTGGACAGACTTGGAATCTCGAACGATTTGGGCCAAGGACGAGAAGGGAGTTCGTTTTTAGCTAAAAAACCAAGCTGTAAGGAACATGTAGCCGTTTCAGATGTAAATCCTATGTTCCTGCTGAAGGCGTGTATCTCACTGACTCTTTTAGCTGTTGCTAAGCAGACGAGGAAAAGAGTCTTCAAAGTGAGATCTTTAAAAGAGGCTGATTGAAGCGGTTCGAACCTTGCTGACATCAGGAACCTTAAAACCACGTCTAAGTTCCAACCTGGTGTGGCCAACCGACGCTCCTTCGAGGTCTCAAAAGACTTAAGGAGGTCCTGTAGATCTTTGTTGTTGGAAAGATCTAAGCCTCTGTGGCGGAAGACTGCTGCCAACATGCTTCTGTAACCTTTGATCGTAGGAGCTGAAAGGGATCTTACCTTCCTTAGGTGTAAAAGGAAGTCAGCTATCTGAGTTACAGAGGTACTGGTTGAGGATACTGAATTCGCCTTGCACCAGCTTCGGAAGACTTCCCATTTTGACTGGTAGACCTTGAGAGTGGATGTCCTCCTTGCTCTGGCAATCGCTCTGGCTGCCTCCTTCGAAAAGCCTCTAGCTCTTGAGAGTCTTTCGATAGTCTGAAGGCAGTCAGACGAAGAGCGTGGAGGCTTGGGTGTACCTTCTTTACATGCGGCTGACGCAGAAGGTCCACTCTTAGAGGAAGAGTCCTGGGAACGTCTACTAGCCATTGCAGTACCTCGGTGAACCATTCTCTCGCGGGCCAGAGGGGAGCAACCAACGTCAACCTTGTCCCTTCGTGAGAGGCGAACTTCTGCAGTACCTTGTTGACAATCTTGAACGGGGGGAACGCATAAAGGTCTAGATGGGACCAATCCAGAAGAAAGGCATCTATGTGAACTGCTGCTGGGTCCGGAATCGGTGAGCAATAATTTGGGAGCCTCTTGGTCATCGAGGTAGCGAACAGATCTATGGTGGGCTGACCCCACAAGGCCCATAGTCTGTTGCAAACATTCTTGTGAAGGGTCCATTCTGTTGGGATGATCTGACCCTTCCGGCTGAGGCGGTCTGCCATGACATTCATGTCGCCTTGAATGAACCTCGTTACTCGAGATATGTTTCGATCTCTTGACCAGGTGAGGAGGTCCCTTGCGATCTCGAACAACGTCATCGAATGAGTCCCTCCTTGCTTGGAGATGTACGCCAAGGCTGTGGTGTTGTCGGAGTTCACTTCCACCACCTTGCCTAGAAGGAGGGACTTGAAGCTTCTCAAGGCCAGATGAACTGCCAGTAGCTCCTTGCAGTTGATGTGCAGTGCTCTTTGATCCGAATTCCACGTGCCCGAGCATTCCCGACCGTCCAGTGTCGCACCCCAGCCCGTGTCCGATGCGTCCGAGAAGAGAAGGTGGTCGGGGGTCTGAACAGCCAGTGGTAGACCTTCCTTGAGCAGAATGTTGTTCTTCCACCAAGTCAGTGCAGACTTCATCTTCTCGGAGATATGAACTGAGACCGCTTCTAGCGTCATGTCCTTTCTCCAGTGAGCAGCTAGGTGATACTGAAGGGGTCGGAGGTGGAGTCTCCCTAACGCGATGAACTGGTCCAGCGATGAAAGCGTCCCTATCAGACTCATCCACTGTCTGACTGAACATCGGTTCTTCTTCAGCATGCTCTGGATGCATTCTTGGGCTTGACTGATTCTGGGGGCCGACGGAAAAGCCCGAAAAGCTTGACTCTGAATCTCCATACCCAGATATACTATAGTTTGGGATGGGACGAGTTGGGACTTTTCCATATTGACCAGGAGACCCAATTCCTTGGTCAGATCCAGAGTCCATTTGAGATTCTCCAGACAGCGACGACTTGACGCAGCTCTTAAAAGCCAGTCGTCCAAATAGAGGGAGGCTCTGATGTCTGCTAAATGCAGGAATTTGGCAATATTCCTCATCAGTTTGGTAAACACTAGAGGTGCCGTGCTTAGGCCAAAGCACAGGGCTTGGAACTGGTATACCACCTTCCCAAAAACGAACCTTAGAAAAGGTTGGGAATCTGGGTGGATGGGGACGTGAAAGTACGCGTCCTTTAGGTCTAACGAGACCATCCAGTCTTCCTTCCTGACCGATGCTAGAACCGACTTCGTCGTCTCCATGGTGAACGTCTGCTTGGTGACAAAGACATTTAGAGCACTGACGTCTAGCACCGGTCTCCACCCTCCTGTCTTCTTCGCCACTAGGAAGAGACGGTTGTAGAAGCCCGGGGATTGATGGTCCCGGACTATGACTACCGCTCCCTTTTGTAGCAAGAGAGACACCTCTTGCTGTAAAGCTAGCCTCTTGTCCTCCTCTCTGTACCTGGGAGAGAGGTCGATGGGAGTTGTTGCTAGAGGGGGCTTGCGCAAGAATGGAATCCTGTACCCCTCTCTGAGTAACTTCACAGACTGTGCGTCTGCACCCCTGTTCTCCCAGGCCTGCCAGTAGTTCTTGAGCCTGGCTCCCACTGCTGTCTGAAGAAGGTGGCAGTCAGACTCTGCCTTTTGAGGACTTGGAACCCTTCTTCTTGTTGCCACGTTGACTAACGGCACGAGTACCTCCTCTGCTGGAGGTTCTGCCACGAAAGGGCGGAATGAACCTAGACGCTGGTGTGTCCATCCTAGGTCTAGGCACGGAAGGTAAAGCTGTGACTTTACGTGCGGATGACGCCACCAGGTCATGAGTGTCTTTCTGGATCAACGAGGCGGCAATCCCCTTGATCAACTCTTCAGGAAAGAGACACTTCGAAAGCGGAGCAAACATCAGTTCTGACTTCTGACATGGGGTGACTCCCGCCGACAAGAAGGAGCAAAGGTGATCCCGCTTCTTGATAACTCCAGACACGAAAGAAGCCGCAAGCTCGCCAGACCCATCCCGTATGGCTTTGTCCATGCAGGACATGATGAGCATGGCAGATTCCTTATCCGAAGGGGAGGTCTTCCTGCTCAACGCTCCCAAACACCAGTCCAGGAAGTTAAAGATCTCGAACGCACGGAAAACTCCCTTCAAAAGATGGTCCATGTCCGAAGAAGTCCAGCAAATCTTGGAGCGTCTCATAGCCAGTCTGCGAGGAGAGTCT
>NC_090748.1:93737063-93747063 GCF_036898095.1 Palaemon carinicauda
CAAAAATTTTTGCATGCAGATGTTAATGATATGTTAATTACCGGGCATTCAATTCACTATTTATTAATATTTTTTTTTTTTTGGGGGGGGGGGGGGTGTCTTTCTTAAGCTTTTGAATCAAGCAGGAGTATTTGAGCAACATGGCAATAGTTTTACAAAATCGTTGACTTCGTTTTTTATCCAAGTCGCCCAGTGCAATTCTGGCAAAGAGATTTTAGACCAGATAGGTTGAATTCCACAGAACTCAATATTTTCTAAATATTTGTTTGTAGCCATTGAGGAAAAATCTACCCAATATCAAAACGATTTTTAGTCAAACCTTCAATGATGTAAGTGTTTAACAGTCCACGTTAATTTGTCAGTATTTTCTGACCGCGAAGAAGGTCAAGTCAGCTACTATCGTTTCCAGAGGCCGTGTAATAGTGTTTTTTTTAAATAACTCATAAAATAACTGATGGATTTCCATGATATCAAAGCAGGGAGCGCTTCATACAATGGCCTAATTTTGGGAAATACTGTGCATTGCCAATTACGTTTCATCAACTTTTTTACTTAAGAAAATGAGGCTAAAGCCAGTCTTAGCCACCCACACATTCGCAAAAGTGATGACGTCCCTCAGTGACGTTGTTATAACGTTTCTTCCCCTGTACCTCCCATCCCCCGAATTGTTAAACGCCTGTTTAACTCCATAGATAATTGTCATATGACCTACCCCAAGCAATACGAAATTCTTTGTCAGTAAAAGTTCAGCATACCTGGTAATGTGATTCGTGACTTTAGACTTTACCTAAACACAAGACCAACGTTTTATATCTTACCCACTCACTTACATTGAAGATCAAGAATGAGACTTATGACAGGAGACGAAAGAAGCCATGCTAACCCTACACTTCGCACTTCAATCGAGTGTTGGTAAAGCAATAGAAATATAGTTTTCTCTAGGTTAAGCCGTAGGATTCATTCTTCAATACAACACAGGTTACTCGATACATCAATTGCCAGGAAGAAAATGACAGAGAGCATTGTTTGATATAATTTATCATATCAATTTCACCAGAGAGAGAGAGAGAGAGAGAGAGTAGCTTGAATTCCTTAGAAGGTAGACTTCTAAAAGATGTTTCATATAAGGGCATTGACATCGTCCATTTGATAAATTTTGAAATCATATATGTGTGTATATATATATATATATATATATATATATATATATATTATGTATATATATATATATATATATATATTATGTATATATATATATATGTATATATATATATATATATATATATATATATATATATATATATATATATATATATACATGTATATAAATGTGTGTGTGTTCATACATACATAAGATTTATTATATTTCAACCTATAGTTTTATATATTTATTTACGTTATAAGTACCAGTACCTATTTTTGTTACTTAAAAGGTATGTGACAAATATCATTGTGACTTTGTCACTGGAATTATACCAGACTTCAATTAATGAACCAATCAACCTTACTTTGAGAAATCCATTGACATTGTCTACATGCCAAGCTGATTTACTCGTATCAAAGTATTCATTAACTTTGCTTTTCCAAAATAATGTTATCACCAATTGCTGGAAACCATAGATTTATGAGGGATGAAAAAAAAGAAAAAAAGAAATGGAGACTTATACATTTTACTCATCATCACTCAAGGAAAAAAATTGTTTTCTATTTCTACTAATGTTTTAATTTAATTTAATTTTTTTTAGTGGCAAATCTAAAATTTGTAGGAGTCCGAGTAGAATAGCTCTCAGTGCGATTCCACACCCCTGATTTAAACCTCTTCTATTATGTTTGATAATTTGTGTTAACCATCTAATCATTATCTACCACCATAAAACATTTTATTGCTCTTCCGGCTCATTTTATATGTGCAGTACACAGTCTTTCCTAACAGGGATTTACTCGGTAGCCTAATAACAATGGGAATGAAGGAAAGAAGGCAAGAAGGAAGGGGGGGGGGATTACTAGGATATTAAGTAACACTTCTTCGAAACGCTCTGTAGGAAGGGAAGAAGTTCCTCTTTTTTTTAAGAGTAAACGGGTTAATCAAGCACATTTGTCAATTCATTGTACCACCAAAAGTTAGGCCAATGTTTGAAACATTCATTCCTGTAGTTTCATGGAAATTCATAAGCCGGTTTGTTAGATATTTGAGAAAAAACACTATTACACGGCCTCTGGAAACGATAGTAGTAACCTAAGACTTTCAGATAAAAATGTATGCGTTACGAAGCTCTGTAACAATAACTACAGAATCATTTGGCCTAATAAACGATAATATATTACAAAATTTGTTTTGGCTTCAAATATGAAAGAAGCTGAAACTATCATTAACACTATAATGATTATGCATTCTTGATATTTTTATATTTTGATTACAGGAACCATATCCTAATTTCCTATACGTCCGTCGAACATAAATCTCAAACTGAAGAGCAGTAAAAAAACCTTCAGGTAACATACTATCTCTGTGCAGGATCTTTTGAAAAGCTTATTTAACCTTGTTTGGCAAATGCAACAGTTGCAGTTTACGAGATCAATAACGTAAATACTATATGCAGCCTACTCTGAAGATATAAATAAAAAATATATATTAATCGATTAAAAGGTGCAAACAATTTAAAACCTAAATCATACTCATAGGAATAGATATTACACACACACACACACACACACACACACACATATATATATATATATATATATATATATATATATATATATATATATATATATATATATATATATATATATATATATTTCAATGGAGTTGGCAAACGATACGGACAGGAGGAGGTCGATTATAAGATTTAACATAATTAAAAATAACGATGAAAAAGAGAGAGAGAGAGAGAGAGAGAGAGAGAGAGAGAGAGAGAGAGAGAGAGAGAGAGAGAGAGAGAGAGAGAGAGAGAGAGAGAGAGAGCGCTTTGATCAGTTAAGCAAAAATGTACAAACCTATTACTGCTTCACATTCAAGGGTCACTTTACTTTCACAAACTAACTCAAGTAACCGTCTAACAGCCAACGCGTAAGGGTTAGGAATTGTCGAGTTCCCTTGAGTTTTTAAGGTCACAAAAAGAAGCCGATGACGTTTCTATGAATTCACGCTAAGCTCCTAGAAACCTAGTTCTATTGATAATCTTTATCAATAACGTAAGAATATCGTTGTGGTTCAAAGCTCTATTTTTTTTCTTGAATTTGAAATGCGATTGTGCATGCTCGTTAGAATATCACTATATCACGCCTGACTAAAAAACTTTAATGCTTAACTAGTTTTGAGTTATGAAAAAATACCAAAGTTCGAGAGAGAGAGAGAGAGAGAGAGAGAGAGAGAGAGAGAGAGAGAGAGAGAGAGAGAGAGAGAGAGACCCACTGGCATTTATACACCCATACTAATTCCAAAATTTATACATGAATTGCTAAAACTTATTAATGACGTAGACCTACGTGCAATTTACGGGTTGTGGTGGCCTGTTGTAATGTCCTTGCCTGGTGATCGCCAGACAAGGGCTCGAGTCCGCTCAGCATGAGCATCCGTGTAAGATAAGGATTTTGGGTTCGGGGGGAATATTAGGCAATATTGCTATGAAAACCTGACTCAGGAAATCAATAAATCTTTTAAAAATATAAAATGACTAAAGTTAATGGAGTTCCTTCAAATGAATTATCGTATAGTTCTCAAAATGATAAGTTCACTTGAAATAATATACAAGGTTTTACGAACCTAAAGTTATATAGAACTTCATTAGGCCGCATCCTGAGGTCCACATTAAGCCACTCATTACCTTTAACACATTTCCTTCACCTAACAAAAGAGAGAGAGAGAGAGAGAGAGAGAGAGAGAGAGAGAGAGAGAGAGAGAGAGAGAGAGAGAGAGAGAGAGAGAAATAAATATGGATCAGCTTCCAGGAGGCAGGGTTAACTCAGTACCAAAGACTGTAGCTTCAATGCCAGAAAGAATATCATTCAATCAATGAATTTAATTGAAATTTGATAGCTAAGAATTAAAAAAATAATTGCAGTTACTCTATGATACCGAAAGCTATACAATACTGTTTCAATTATAAGAGTAATGATCCAAATAAATGAAAAGACGGAAATAGGAAAAGTCAACTAACTAAAATTTTGAGAGTATTTTGGACAAGTTATAAAACTGTTGGGAAATGGTAGAGTCTTGAAGCTACTTACTGAATAGGAATGATGGCGGAGGAGGAGGAGGGGGAGGAGAGCCTTACTTATGAAAAAAAAAGGGGGGGGGGGAGGGAGGGGGGAGGAGGAGGGATTGATGGAGAGGGAGAGGGATTGAGGGAGATGGAGAGAGAGGGAGATGAAGTGGGAGGGAGAGGGAGAGAGAGGAAGAGGGAGAGAGAGACTGAGAGGGAGGGGGAGAGAGACTGAGAGGGAGGGGGAGAAGGAGAGGGAGGAAGGGGGAGGGGGAGAAGGAGAGGGAGGAAGGGTGAGGGAAAGGGAGGAAGGGAGAGGGTGAGGGAGGGGGGGAAAGCGAAAGGAAAATGGAGGGGGAAAGGAAAAGGGAAAGGAAAAGGGAGGGGGGAAAGGAAAAGGGAAAGGAAAAGGGAGGGGGGAAAGGGATAGAGGGAGAGGGGGGAAAAGGAGAGGGAGAGAAAGTGAGAGAGGGAAAGGGGGGAGGAAGAGGGGGAGAGAAGGGGAGGAGGAAGACATTAATAGGGTAAGATACGGTTGGGGGATTGGGGGGGGGGGGGTTCTGATTAGCACTTAGAAAACTGTGTTCTTCTAAAACATCAAAGGGCTCCTCCACCCAATCACCCAACCACCTCGTTCATTCAACTTCATTTTTTTTTTACTTCTTACTGAATAAGTAGAGCAGGTGCAAAATGCAAATGTCTTATATTGAGGCCAGAGAACCAATCGATTGGGGAATAGCTTAATGTCCTTAACTAAATTAGCACCAATAAAAAAAAATCCCGAAATTCATAATAGAAACTATTTTATAATTTCACTGATTATGGGACTTCCTGCTACTTACACGTTCAATTGAACTAAAAATATGGCACAGTTATTGAAAATGTTGCTGGGACATTGAATTTAGTAAATCATCCAAGTAATTTCAGTGGGAGACTACTTATGACCAGCAGGTACTATTGGCTCAAATTACAGTCTTTCATTAACTTTTACATCATTAGCCATTTAATATTTTGCATAAAAATATATTATCAATATACTTGGGAGATTGGGTCGACATTGCGGGCGAATTAATTAAAATATGGTTAGATATCTTTTATTTATTAAAAGCCGGAATGCTAATCTAAATATATGCACATGCTTAACACTAAAGCCACAAATTCGTAACATAAGTTGGCATAAAAGTAAGTGATTAAAGTTAATAATATTTATTGTCCCAATTTGTTACCAAAATTTTCACCGCGACAACGTCATATTAAGTGAATAATGTTATTTTGCGACATCGAAAACACCATATAGATAAAATCTCTCCCCAACAGTAAGACATTTCAAAGCAATCTGCTGTTGATTCGAAGATCTAGCATCTAAATTAAGACCATATCCACGAGAATTTAAGAAACATGAAATTGAAATACCTTTCTTCTTTACAGAAGCACTGTTCAAAGAAACATCCTTTTGCTAGAGCGCCTATATGCTCACTGAATGTTTTGCATTCCTGTCAAAGAAATGCTTCGACCAATCAGAGACCTCCACCTTATCCTTCATTTCTATCGCCTCTTTTCATTAGCGCTTTCGCTAGCAGCTTTGTAAAGTGTTCTCTGATTGGCAGGTTTGAAGAAGAATGTTTTCAAAAGGTATTTACATAACAACCATTCAGTTTATACTGGTTACTTGCGAGTAAGTGTATGAGTAAACGGTTTTAGATTTCCCCTAACATTACTCTATGAACGCAGCCGCTTACCTTGCATTACACTATTCTGTCTATTCAAATGATAGAAAATGGTATATAAATTGTTTTACTAAAAACGATTTTTAAGGGATACCTATATAATGTTAACATGGGAAAATTACTTCAAACCTCCCTTTTTTTGTTTTAATAGTACCCCAAAATTATAAATAATGGATGGAAATATTAAATTTGTATAATCAAGAATGCTATACAATATGATTTGATCATCATTTGCAATAGAATATTGAATAATTCATGAGAAATTTAGATTTCGTAATTTTGCTTAAACGATATCTATAAATATACTAATATTTAACCCACACTACAGATTTACGAATTAACTGTAGCTATTTATATATAATAAATTGGCATTGAAATGATCTATTTCATTGTGTTTAAGCCTACTATTTTGTAGATAATCAAATTCGGTTAGAACTGTCGAAATATTTCATGGCTAAAAATGTTAATAGCTTCGTCTATGCAACGTTTATAGTACAAAAAAATGAGATGTAATAATAGTATATATTAAATATATATGAACTAGGTTTATAAGCAAACAGTTTTAGATTACCATGGTTGCTCCATGAACGTAGCCACATGAGTAATATTTACATTAGTTTATCTAAATAAATTAAAAGAAAACGTTATTTAAATAGTTCTATTTAGAAAAACGTTATTTATGGTATACTAAGTTATATTCACACATGACCGGGTATGTCAAAAGGATGGAAAATTTCCAAAACAGTACCTAGAATGGACACCAACTGGTAGAAGATCTGTGGGAAGACTCCGTATGAGATGGAAGATAAGATTGCGATGGCTATTACTAACAGGAGCTCTATCATTCGTGAGATTGAGCAGCAGGAAATTTACTTAAGGAGAGCTGACTGGGGAAGACTCTGCAATTCCGGGTAAGATGACTGTCAAGCTTTTAGCTTATGACATTTGGTGAGAAGATGAGAAGCACATAATTGGGGTCTGTGAGGACATTCAGCGCCTGACAACATCTTAGGCAGAATCCTAGATTAATACTAAGAGTTAAAAGAAGAGGTTGGACAGCAAGGTGAACAAAATGAAGCAAGAACGTAGGCCAATACAAGCATATAAAGCAGGTCTGGGGCCGAATAAACACTGCAAGGACTCTTTAGTAATGCTTGCAGCACATAAGACTACCTTAATATAGGGCATTGATATATGTCTATTTACATTAAGAGTTGATGAAAATTTTGGCATTAAACAATATTAGTATATTTGCAATGCATTTATGAAAATATATATTCAACATCAGACTATACAACACATGGTTATCAAGGCAAGATTATCATTTCTAATACAAATGGTTTTGTCATTTATGCACTTAATGGAGATATGCTGAAAATTCTGCAGTTTGAAAACTACCACTGCAGCATAAAAACCCATTATACAAGTATAAAAACCAGTCACGAAGTGCGTAGGAATTGGAACCTCGCATGGAAAAATCAGCTTATTGCTTTGCTGCTTTGTCAAATTTCGAGTGTTGCTTGGACCACCACTCTCTTAAATAGTGCAAATAAATTTTAAGGATTATGTGTTTCTATATATGGCTATGTTAAATGAAATTTAGAAATCATATAATCAGACAATGGTTAGGTTAAGTAAAATTTGCGTTGTATATGTATATATGCATATATGTATACAGTAGGCCCCCGCCATACGACATTAATCTGTTCCGGAGTTGGTATCGTATGGTGAAAATGTCGTATGGCGGGCAATAGAATAGTTAATGCGTGAAAAACCCTTGGTAAAAACATTGAAAATTAGAATGTAACAAAATACAGTACAGTAGTATAGTATAAGCACTGTACTACAGTATACTTATATATAATATACATGTACAGTACTGTACAGTATATAATTAAATAACATTATAAATAAAAATTATATACTGTACAGTACTGTAAAGGAAAAATTAAATCTTATTTACCTTTGGAGTGATGTGACTTGAGCTGGTAGTGGGTGGAGGCAGAGGGGGGAGTAGACGGTAGATATAAAAACGTATCAATGCTTATTATGTTATGTACACTTAATAATAAATTTATTCTTACTAATAAACACTTAAAATTAAAAATGCTTTTTCTTATTATTTTTGTCTTTTGAATTTTTTTTTTATGATTTTTTTTTTAGAACTTAAAAAATTACTTTTTTTTTAGCTTTTTTGATAGAATCACTATTATCGTCTTTGCTTTCTGACATTTCTCTTTTGGAGAAATATCTATCCAAAGAAGCCTGTTTCTGACGATTCCTCAACATATTCCGAAAATGACTAATACACTTGTCATTAACACTCTGCATAAGCCGACTTGTGTGAAGTTTTTCTGGGTGTTTCTTTTCAATGAAACTCGTAAGGTTTTCATACCAACCGATAGCTTCCCTTATTTCTGATGATGTCATTTCTTCAGTCTCCCCCCTGTCCTCGCCTCCACTAGAGCTGTGCTCTTCTTGAATGATCGTCAACTGCATTGCCTCTAACTCCTTTAAGTCTGCAGTCGTAAGCTCCTCCCTGTGCTCCTCAATAAGGTTATGGACGTCAGCCCCATCGATAATAAGCCCCGTGGACCTCCCGATTGAAATTATTTCCTCAACATCACCCTCAGGGGCATGATCATCAACGGCCTCGTCTTCGGTTGAGGGATCGAAACCTTCAAAGTCTCGTTCTGCTACAACAGCTGGCCACAGTTTCTTCCACTGTGGCCAGTGGAAGAACAGATGCTTCGTGTAAAGCTTCTTGAAGTTGGCAATCACTTGCTGGTCCATAGGCTGGAGGAGAGGGGTGGTGTTTGGTGGCAGATAGAGAACCTTAATGAAGGAGAAGTCAGGATGAATGATGTCCTCGAGGCCAGGAGGGTGAGCAGGGGCATTGTCCAGCACCAGGAGACATTTCAGAGGAAGATCATTCTCTTCTAAATAGTTCTTGACAGCAGGACCGAAGCAGACGTTTATCCACTCAATAAATATGGTCCTCGTGACCCAGGCCTTAGCATTAGACTTCCAAAATACAGAGAGCCTCTCCTTCGTGATATTTTGTCCTTGAAGGCACGAGGATTTTCTGAGTGGTATACCAGTAGGGGCTTAATATTTAAGTTCCCACTGGCATTTGCACAAAATGCAAGCGTTAGTCTATCCTTCATTGGTTTATGGCCAGGAAGTTTCCTTTCTTCAGCTGTGATATATGTACGGCGGGGCATTTTCTTCCAGAAAAGGCCAGTTTCATTGCAGTTAAAACCTTGCTGAGGAATGTAGCCTTCTCTGGAAATTACGTTCTCAAACTTCTTGAGGAATTCTTCTGCTGCTTTCTTGTCAGAACTGGCCGCCTCTCCATGCCTGACGACTGAGTGAATACCAGTCCTCTTCCTAAACCAATAAAACCACCCATGAGAAGCCTTAAACTCTTGGGGGGCTTGCTGCGACATTCCTTTGCCTCCGCCGTCTCTCTGGGCTTCCATGAGATCGGCAAAGATGGCGCTCGCCTTGTGCGAAATTACCGATTGCGTGAGTGTATCACCAGCGATTTCCTTCTCTTTAATCCACTGAAGAAGGAGTCTATCCATCTCATCGTTGATTGAGGTCCTTCCACTGGCAAGGACAGTCATGCCTTTAGAAGACTTACTTGCTTTAATGGCTTCCTTATTCTTAATAATTGTACCAATCGTAGATTGGTTACGGCCGTAGGTATTAGCGAGGGTAACGATGCGCATGCCTTCTTCATATTTCTTTATGATCTCCAGCTTCGTTTCCATAGTTATCATCTTTTTACTTCTGCCTTTAACATCACTAGCAATTTTGGGTCCCATGGCTAACGAATTAAAGTTATAATTAAACACTAAAATGCACAAAAAATAACAATATCGCAAGCACTCACACAAGATCAAGTCTTTACAAAACGCACACGAGATTCTGAACTGAGCGAGCGTATGACAAAGAGAGAGAGAGGAAGCATCTCTCTCAAGCATTGTGGGAGGATTTTCGGCCAATAACATATCAGCATCTTAGTGACGCCGTGACGCCGACCAATAGCAGACCAGCTTCTTA
>NC_090748.1:93749563-93759563 GCF_036898095.1 Palaemon carinicauda
GGTCGTCAAAATGTCATCAGTTAGAAATGGTGAAAGTACATTTATTGTTATTCCAATTAAAAAGTGAAAAAAATATAATGAATATTTAGAGATAAAGATATTTGACAAGCTTATATACCTCCAATACTGAAAATCATGATAGTGAGTAGAGAATTCGTCAATAAATCTGTGGTAGAATTTTTATCTAGTGACTTAATGTCGTATCATTATCATATAACAAATCATCATGCTATTGAAAGGAAAACTAAAAATTTTACTTTCAATTTTAAAAGGTTAGCACACAGATTATTCTTTTTATTTGGTAGGCATAAGTTAAAAAAAACATTTTAATAATTAAAAAAGATAGGTAGTCCTTCTCGGCTAGGCATGTTATTTTTTTATATTGATTTCTATATTCTTAAAATTGAAATTTACTATCTATTTTGGACAAAACATAATTTTATGTTTTGCTTAACTTTTCCATCATTCAGTAATTCTTTGGATTTACTCCTCCAATTTTTAGATCTAAAAAATAAAAAAAATAAATTTTTTTAGTTTATATAAAGGTAACAAAGTACCCAATTTAATCAATCATTTTTGCTTGCAGCTAACATAGTTCAAGTAGTTCATCTATGAAATGTAAATATTAAATTACTAATTAATCAATAAAAATGCTGAAGGATCTAAAATATTTTCCCCAGCCTCCTCAATTACCTAAGATTGTCTTTAAAAATGCAACGTTGCAATCAAGCCAATTGCTCGTAACTTTGAGCCTTGTAATTCATTGGAAAACTTTCTTTGCGAACTTCTTGCCCAGCAAAACTATTGTTTTCATTTGTCACTACTCAAGTTTGCTAAACATATTTCAGATAGAAAAAAAAAATTGTTATCTTTTCTCTTCTTGACAGTGTATCAGTGTTCTTTTTAATCTCACTTCTTCTACGTGTGAATACTCTGCTGATGGTATTACATACATGTCATTTTGTGCCGTAAGTTATTTCATAATTGATACTGCTTTCACAATAATATTCAACTTATTTCTGGCATTGGAGAGAAAAACTAATTATTTATTCAGGTAATCAGTTGACAATAAATTGCTTTTAACGCAAGATTTTTTTTTCATATTTATATTTCTTTTCTGGACTTTATGGCTTCTCTCAAGTGACATCAATCCCATTGCAAGAATAGAATCATGAACTTCAACGAAGAAGCAACGGGATTATGAGATCGATCATGAAAGATTCTATGGAGCCTTGTGAAAAATCATTTGAATATTAAAAACTTAATCATAATCTTTTTTCCCATTATAATAAAATATTAAGGTTTAATTTCCAATATTTATTAGTTACATTCAGAACCTAGAAAAAAATTATATTGAAAGTTTCACCACCAATGCTTTCCATCGTTCATCCAATGTAGTCATGATGAGGAGTAAAGGAAAAATGATAATGATAGAATAATATAATTACAGTTTTCGTACTGTACTGAATACTAATTGGAGTTTCGTTTGTCCGGAGAGGTGCTGTCCTCGATTTTAGGACACCACCAAAATATCATTATGTAATAATTGTGTGTATATATATATATATATATATATATTACGTGTAATATATATATATATATATATATATATATATATATATATATATATTACGTGTAATATATATATATATATATACATATATACATATATATTATGTATGTATATATATACACATATTATGTATAAATATATTATATATATACATAATATATATATTATGTATATATATATATATATATATATATATATATATATTATGTATATATATATATATATATATATATATATATATATATATATATATATATATATATATAACGGATTTTGAGCGAAGCGAAAAATCTATTTTTGGGTGAGATGGCCATGTCGTCCTGATGGAAGTTCCTATAGGGTAGCTTCCTAGGGTATATTACAACTACGGCAATATTCCCAGAGAATTTACCTTAAGGTACCAGAATTCTAACTCCTGGAGCGAGTATCCCTCGTGAAAGGGATATCGCGACATATCAGAGGACGTATTCTTGACACGCCACATGGCAATCTGCATCCTGGACAGAGATTTCGTCTCGTAGGAGGCGATTGGCAAGAAACGAATTCGGGAAAGAAAAAGGGGAGCCGCTCCCAAGGCTTCCCTATCCTCCGATTCGTATGCGTGCCTGGCGCCAATCCTGGCGCCATCTGTATTCCTTGTAGCGTACACGAGGTGCTACAGATACTGTATGTAGGGAGGGGTCCTACAGCCCTTTCTTAGAAAGGCAAGGGCGGGTCCATCAGGACGACATGGCCATCTCACCCAAAAATAGATTTTTCGCTTCGCTCAAAATCCGTTTTTTGGGCTCAAGCCATGTCGTCCTGATGGAAGTGTACCAGAGCATTACTGTATCTGTGGATTCTCAGAACGTGCCGTACTCCCCGGAGGTAATTTTTCCCCGGTCGACTAGACCTAGAGACCTAAGATGTTACCGTTATACATCTTTTCAACTAACTATAAACTATGTTAGAGCTTCCTGCCCCCTACAGGGAAGAGTCCTACTAGACTCTGGAAAAGTCTCGAAGAGTACATATACCTATGTATGAATACCAGGCAAGCTAATATAGTGGTCTCGCCCTATATTAAGTAAAGCATAGTTTGTAAAGAACCACTGCGTCAATATATATTGACCAGTAATCCGCACAATACTTGTATTGGACAAAGGTTTATATCCGCATAGGAAGAAACTAATAAAACCGCCCTCGTCCCTTTATGGGACGGAGTCCTCCCATTAGGGGACTACATAAACCAATGCAACATAGCTTGCATAACAGAACAATTCTATTAGAATTATCCCAGATAAGGTACATAGAATAAATGCTCAATTATACCAATAAATTGACACAGGTGAAAGAGACGCAAGGTTCTCAAGAACAGGTTTATTGACAGACAATAAATAGACAGGTTAACAACAATTATATATATATATATATATATATATATAAAAAGAGGATAACCCAAAACTTTAAGCATAAGTATGATAGTAAACAGAACTTGTTTATCTGAAAGAAAAAACATTAAATGCCACTTTTTTAAGATACCGAGGTATCACGTCATAAAAGTCTGTATTACAAATCAATCACATTAGCGTTAGAGACGCTCGGCACACATGTCTGTACTTATGCTAGGTTCACCTTTGAAAAAGGAACAGTCTATGTGGGCACTCGGTGCCCTCATTTAGTTTGTAGTACAGTATGTACCTACACACTCACCCTGGACTTAATTGTCCCAATTAAGACCACTGTTCCTCGCAGAGTTGAACAGTAGGGTTAACTACACGACCCACTGCTACCACAGATCTCTTTAGTTCCTCTACTTGCTTCGCATAGTGGCGAAAGAACACTCTGGAAGACTTCCAGCCCGTGTATGAACGGAGATGTTCAAAATCCATACAATTAAAGAAATTTAGGGATGAGGCAACTTTCCTCGGATCGTGACCTGCGGGTGTACTGTCAGGATCCGCTCTGCGAATAAAATATGTGATTTTCGCTCTGAGTTGATTCAGAGATAAATTTGAGCCTGATGTTTCTCCCCTGAATAGTTGACCACCCTTGAAGTCTGAAGTTCTACGAAGATAGACCTTTAGGCATTCTACTGGACATAGAGATGCATCTTCTTTCAGAGGGCAGATTCTCCAGGGACCCCACCTGTTGGTGGGTAACTCATTCTTGGCGAGAAACGTAGGATCCGGAAACAGGTTCAGTTCCCCCCCATCCAGGAACTGAACACGACCTGCCTCTCTCGACAGGGCTACGATCTCACTAACCCTGGCCCCGGACGCGAGTGCAAATAGGAAAATAACTTTTTGTGTCAAATCCTTTAACGCACATTCTTCATTGCTCAACAGGGAGGCGAAATGAAGAACTTTGTCTAAAGACCATGAGATGGGCTTTGGAGGTGCTGAAGGTCTGAGCCTAGCACAGGCTTTCGGAACTTTATTAAAGATCTCGTTACCTAGGTTGATCTGGAAGGCAAATAAAATGGGTCTCATCAAAGCCGATTTACACACTGAAATCGTGTTAGCTGCCAACCCTTGACCATGGAGGTGGATGAAGAAAGATAAGCAGAAGTCTGTTGAGATCTCCTGCGGATTCTCTGCCTTTACAAAGGCCACCCATTTTCTCCAAGATGACTCATATTGCCTTCTAGTCGATTTGCACTTATATTCCTCTAGGAAGTCTATGCTGGCTTTCGAAATCCCGAAACGCTTTCTCACCGCAAGGGCGAGAAAATCATGAGCTGCAGGGTCCGGGTTTTCTGTAATGAAGCGCAGACAGTCGACTTCTGGACTCGCTGGGTCAGAACTGGATGTGGTAGCGGCACAAACTTCAGCTGTAGTTCCAACGCCAAGGGGAACCACATGCTGTTCGGCCACTTGTGGGCCACTATTGCCGCTACCCCCTTGAAGGATCTCAGTTTGTTGAGGACCCTCAACAGAAGGTTGTGAGGGGGGAACAGATAAATCCTGGACCATCTGTTCCAGTCGAGGGACATCGCGTCCACTGCTTCCGCTAAGGGGTCCTCGTACGGGGACACGTACAGGGGCAACTTCTTGTTGTCTTTCGTCGTAAAGAGGTCTATCTGCAGTTCTGGGACTTGATTCAGAATGAAGGAGAATGATCCTGCGTCTAAGGACCATTCCGACTCTATCGGTGTGAACCTGGATAGAGCGTCCGCTGTCACGTTGCGGACTCCTTGAAGGTGAACTGCCGACAGGTACCACTTCTTCTTTTCCGCCAATCGGAAAATGGCCAACATCACCTGGTTGAGAGGTGGTGACCTCGACCCTTGTCGATTCAAGCATCTCACAACCACCTCGCTGTCCATCACCAATCTTATGTGGATCGAGTGACGCGGGGAGACTTTCTTTAAGGTAAGGAGCACTGCCATAGCTTCTAGAAAGTTTATGTGAAAGGTCCTGAATAGCTTGGACCAAGTCCCCTGGACTTTTTTCCGATGAGAGTGACCTCCCCATCCCTCCTTTGAGGCGTCTGAGTGAATCGTCATCGACGGGGGAGGTGGCTGAAGAAGAACCGACTTCTTTAGATGTCTGGCTTGGGACCAAGGCCTGAGAAGAGTACGTAGCCGAGGCGGCACTGGTCTTCTCAGATCTCTTCGCGCGTTTGATGCATACCTTCTCCAAACTCCGGTTGCATCCTTTAGCTGTGCTCTTAGCACTGGGTCTGTCACCGAAGCAAACTGGAGAGAGCGCAGTACTCTCTCCTGTTCGCGTCTTGATATCCTTTCGGAATCTAGAAGTCTCTTGACAGAGCCCGCTATCTCCTTCCTTTTCTTCGTCGGGATGGAGAAACAGTGTGACAAAAGGTCCCAGTGGATTCCCAGCCACTGGAACTTTTGGGATGGAGAAAGTCGAGACTTTTTTCTGTTGATCTTGAAGCCTAGGTACTCTAGGAACTGGATCACCTGACTGGAAGCTTGCAAGCATTCGGTCTCGGATGCTGCCCACACCAGCCAGTCGTCCAGGTAGGCTACTACCTGAATTCCCTTTAGGCGTAATTGTTAGAGAGCTGCGCTCGCAAGCTTCGTGAAAATCCTTGGGGCTATATTTAGCCCGAATGGCATGGCTCTGAAGGCGTATAGTCTCCGTTGTAGCCTGAACCCTAGGTAGGGGGAGAGTCGACGGCTGATTGGAATGTGCCAATAGGCGTCTGACAAGTCTATAGAGACTGAGTATGCCTTCTTGGGCAGTAAGGTCCTTATGTGTTGCAGTGTTAGCATTTTGAATTTGCAATTCACTATGAACTTGTTGAGTGGTGACAAGTCCAGAATGACTCTGAGCTTTTCCGAGTCTTTCTTGGGAACACAAAACAGCCTCCCTTGGAATTTGATGGACTTCACCTTTCGGATCACCTTTTTCTCCAACAGTTCTTGAACGTACTCCTCCAGAACGGGGGTGGAGTGTTGGAAAAACCGAAGGCACGGGGGTGGAGTGCTGTACCAGCTCCAGCCCAGTCCATTCTTGAGTAGGCTTTGGGCCCAGGGATCGAAGGTCCAACGATCCCAAAATTTCATCAGTCTCCCTCCTACCGGTATCATTTCACTTGGACTGCCGTCCTGAGGTCTTGCCTCCCTGACCACGACCACCTCTGAATCCCCTTCCCCTTGAGGGGCGCCTAGACGAGCCTCTGGCTGCTCCTCTAGGCTTTGCTCGAAAGGAAGAAGACTGTCCTTCGAACGTTGGGGTGAATGCCGTGGACTGACCTGGCACAGCCTGGGGTACCCACTGAAAAGTGGTCGGGGTTTGTGCCACCATCTGGGGCACTGGAGGCAATGGCAATTGCAGTTGCTGTTGCTGTCTAGAGGGCTTGGCTGGCCGAGACGGTAGCCTAGTCCTCATATTCTTCCTTTTTGGTTGAGGACCCTCATCCGGGGAAGACTTTCTTTTGATAGCCAGGCCCCACTTCTGGAGAAGGTTTCTATTCTCCACGGCGGCCTTATCAACAACTTCTTTGACCACATCGGTAGGGAAAAGGTCTTTTCCCCAAATGTTGGAGGAGATTAATTTCCTTGGCTCGTGCCTCACCGTAGCCCCGGTGAACACGAACTCCCTACAAGCTCTCCTTGCCTTGACGAAGCTATAAAGGTCCTTCGTCACTGTGGCTAGGTGAGTCTTAGCCACCACCATGAACATTTCATGGACCTTGGGGTCACTTGCCATCGTCTCAAGAGTAGTCTGATGAGACATTGAGGCAGCCAGTCTTTCTTTTGTCTCGAACTCTCTTCGTAAAAGAGAGTCGGACAGCTTGGGGAGGTCCTCGCCGAATTGCCGTCCGGCAATATCAGCCTCCAACTTTCCCACTGAGAACGTCAGATGGACATCCTTCCAGTCTTTGTGGTCCATAGGCAGGGCCAGCGACAAGGGTTTACACTCCTCCAGGGAGGGGCAAGGCTTGCCGGCCTCGACCGCCTTTAGGACAGCCGCGAACCCTTTCTGTAAAAAGGGGAAGGCTCTAGCAGGAGAGGACACAAAGGAAGGGAGCTTCTTGCTCAATGCAGCTACCTTCGAGTTAGAGAAGCCCTTCTCCTTCATCGAGGATGAAAGTAGGGCTTGAGCCTTAGTGTGGTCCATGATTATGACCTCCTTCGGCTCTGTCTCCTCCCTTGAAGCTGGTTCTTTTCTCAGCCGGACATAGCAGTCCGGATATGATGCCTTGCTGGGCCAGAATTCCACCTCCTCTAGGGGAACTGAACCCAGCTTATCCGAGATGACGATCTTTCCAGTCGTCATCGGCATGTGCTCAGCATACCTCCATGGGTTAGGATCTGAGCATAAGGGAAGGTCTTTCACATTGAGCCTTTTCCGGGGCCCATGTGATTCTGCCAGGGACTGCATCCGCAGTTCCATAGCAGCCGCCTTCTCCTGATTCTCCTTCTGCATTTGTTGGATCATTCCAACAATCGAAGAGAGGGCCTGTCCCAGCTCTACTGGGAGACCGGCCGATGTTGAGGGAATAGGCTCCGGAATCTGAACCGGAGTAGCCGACACCTCGTCGACCTCATCCTCTACGACGTTCGGGGCTTGAACTTCATCCTGACCTTCTGCCAGGAGGTCTTGTTCCAAACGCTCGTCCACGTCAGACATCCTGTCATCTAACTGGATGTCTTGCATCGCTACCGCGACTTCAACGTCCACCTGGACCTGATCTTGGGGGATCTCCTCTTGAGGCTGGGGAATCACTGCATCAGCTGATGCCTTGGGAAAAAGATACGCCCTCATCTTCTCACTTGGAAGATAAGGGCCAGAGGTGTTCTTTTGGAAGCCCCTTACCCAGGTACGAAGCTTCTCCCTTGCTATATCCCTTGATTCCGCCGTCCTAGGGGAATCAAAAGCCTCAGTAATCAGGTTAGTGCATACAGTACATACCTGAGGGTCCCAATACTGGAGATCATCCTTGGAGACAGCGCATGCTGCGTGTCTCCTACAAAACTCATGTCCGCAGAGGTACTTGCTGCGGACGTTGCAGAAAACATTTCCGCACTTCGGAGGGTCCTCCTGTAAAGAGAAGAAATTTCCATGAGTATCAAGTGAACTATGTATCACTGGATATGCATAGTATACCATAACAATTCATAAAGGAAAGACACACACTTGTGTTTCCCTCACAACCTATTGTTGCAGCCTTCCAGATAATAAAATCAAATGGTTAATCTCTTCTAGAGTAACCAATGCAAGGTTTCCAGAGGAAACAGGTGAAGCTCACACCTAAGCAATGATTTTAAAATCCTGGGTAATAGACAGGAAAGAACTCACTTTCCTATCCGTAGGGCAACAGCAAAGGGATGTGCAAGAAAACACAATAGTGTTAGAACACACAGTGCTGTACCAAAACCCTTACCATAGTTTTCTTCTTACTGTATATGTTATACTGAAGAATACTAGTTCAGTATAGGGGGATACGTGCCGGCCGGCAACACACCATAACTAGCTTTAAAGTATACTACTTAACAGCTATAAGGCGGCAGCACTCTGGTTCGAATGCATGTGCCGGCCGGCAGCAACGGCCGGCCGGCAACAGCCAATGTCGGCCGGCAATGGCTGCCGGCCGGCAACTACACAAGGTAGTACCCAGCTGCCGGCCACACTCTTGGTGACCGGCAGACAAGGGCTGACATAAGCCGGCCGGCAAAGGTACAAGACCGATGCCAGCCGGCAGCAAAAGAACCAGAGGACTACACCTGCCCGGCTGCCGGCCTCATAGGCCGGCTGCCGGGTCGGGTACAGCACTAGAAGAAAAATAGAATGGATGCCGGGATAAGAGTGTACACAACCTCCAAGCCCGGCAATCCGAAAGAGTGCATATAAGGAAGGGGAGAATCTAATTCAGGCTTCCTGACCAATGCCGTCTGGCTCTACAGGCAGGCAAGGATGAGGGACCAAGAGAGGTCCGGGCAGCACTCAAAAATATAAGACCCTTGCCGGCCGGCAGCTCTGCCGGCCGGCAAGGGGCTGAGTCAATTCCACATCCTAACCTATACTAGGTCCAGATGTAGAACGACGTACAGTACTGTAATGGCTAGGCCATTACGGAGAAAGAGGGGGAAGGGACAAGAGGGTCCTACCAACCTTGCTTTAGTGACAGATCACCCGCAGCCAAGAAACTTATCTTAGCCTAAGGGAGATCTAAGGGGGAAGGCTAGCAATACTTGCCAGCTCCCAGAGCACCAAAGCAAGGAAGGTGTTGCTACTCCCGGGGAAAGAAACTTATCCTCCCCCGAGAACAGCAACAAGGACTAGTCTGGTAGATCACAAAAGAAGGAATCATATCCACAGAAACCTTCGGTAGTGACCTAAGGGGGCTAAGCCCCCTTTGTCTGTGTCAGGCCAGCAAGGGAGACTCTGCCCCAAGCCAGACAAACACAGACTCAGACTAAAAAACTCTGTTGTTCTGTCCCTCTTTGAACCATACTACAGGAACAGGAAGGTACAGTAACACCCCAGTATAGTTTTATCGAACATAAATTCGGAAAAAACCACTTAGGGATAAGCCCAAGGCTTAAACAGAGGGAAAGGGATTGCATACCTTCTCCGAAGAAAAGAAAGCAACCGGGGAGTATGATAAAGTATACTAAGGCTCCATAAGCAACTTAGCCTAGGCACCAAGAGAATCGATTACCTAAATCACCGAAACTCACTCGTATACTATCTTGGAAATATTCCACACAGTCTTAAATGTATAAAACATAGCCTAAAGCTTCAATAAAATTTTTATTACACTCGGAAAAACCAAAATCATGCATGAAGTACTAGGACCAAACGACTAGGCTACATGGCCTAGCGTAGGCCAGAATGGCAAATACTTCGCCAAAATAATACTAAGCACGAAAGGAAATCCTATGTAATGCTAAATAGCTAAAATTTATTAAAGCAAAACAACCGGGAATGTCGCTCTGCCTAACTAAACTTATACCTAGCGAGCGACAGCGTC
>NC_090748.1:93764563-93772063 GCF_036898095.1 Palaemon carinicauda
GTTTATCATAGTTTTTAGAGTGGAAAGAAATTTGGAATAACGGTTTATTACTAAAACAAATTAGACTCCATTGCTTGAATAGGATATGTACAACGTATATAAATTTACTGGCATAAAGGTATCTGAAAATAGTACACGTATCATTGCCTTGATACAAGTTGCAGCTATATTAGTAATACTATCAAACGTAAATCCTTTAACATACAGCATATCCAGAATATTTATTGAAACATATAAATTAATCCAAATAGTACATGAAAAGGAAAAAAAGTATAATGTAAACAATAAACTTCCAAAGTAAATGTAATGGAAAACTCCATAACTTATTGCTTTCTTCTTCTTGATGACTTTTATGTTTCCACGCTCTATTTGCTTTTACGTTATCTTTTATTTATATCTTGGAATAAATGTAATTCTAAAGCATAAAATTAAAACTAATCTCTCTTATTATCTATGATTATATTGGTATCATCAACAATAGAACAATGGAAACTTATTGTATTGAGCAATTAAATCCACGTGATATGAAAATCAATAAAATGTTATCTAAAATAAGAAAAATCTTCAACTAAGCTTTATATCTTGGAATAGTGTTAAAATAGACACTATTTTCTCTTTATTGTATTTTTAAAGATTGAACTATGTAAACTTATTGTATTGAGCAATTAAATCCACGTGATATGGAAATAAAATGTTACCTAAAATATGAAAATTCTTCTAATTAAGCTTTATATATTGGAATAAATGTAATTTTAAAGCATTCAAGTGTTAAAATAAAGACATCTTTCTCTTTATTGTATCGTAAAAGATTGAACAATAGAAACTTATTGTATTGAGCAATTAAATCCACGTGATATGGAATAAAAGTTACGCAAATGAGAGAAATTTCTAAGTTAAGCTACATACCAGATCATTAAAGACATAAGTTTAGGATTATTTCCTTTATTCTGGATATTTCTTTTATTATCCGAGATAAGCTTCAGTGCAGAATCTGAAACAACATGTCTTACTTTCTCATGAATTATGGCTTTTGGAAATTCGCACCAAAATCTCGACCACATTTTGCTCTATTTTACAGTTCTATAAAAAAAAAGAAAAAAAAATACCAAAAATATCTTAGTAAAAAATTCGAATTCGAGAATATCACACAATTTGGAAACTTTAAATATATTATTTTGAAAGACAGGTTTTTTTTTATATATATTTTCCTTTAACCCAGGGCTTTATTCTTTACTAGAAATGAGCTTTGAGAGAAATAGATTCACCTAATGAAATGTTAATTCCTTTCAATATTAGGCAGAACTTAACAAATGATAGGTAGCGTTTCCTGGGGGTCAAAACATCCTATTTAATATTTCTCTCAACAATTAAAACAATATGAAAAGATGAAAAATAAACACATTCCTTTTAGGAACTGTTGAAAAATTCGGAGACAAAACTGTCGAAAGCATAAGAATAAATGTGAAATGAGAAAACGTTACAGCTCCGTTGCAGTCTTAGGAAACGTCCCTGCTTGGTGATCTGCCGGACTTGTGAGCTAAGAATGGAATAATTAAGAGAATCTTTAGGGCTACCTGCCGAGTCATCAGCAGCCATTACGTGACCCTCCCTTATCCTAGCTTGGGCAGAGAGGGGCTTGAGCTCTGACAATATGTTTGTATGGTCAGTCTCTCGGGGGCACTGTTTTGCTATCTGGGATATTTTCACTGTCCCTCGCCTCTGCCATTCATGCGTGGCCTTTAAACCTTTAAACTTGATGGAATTATTTCAAAACTTGAGTTCTGCATTCTGTAACCAATTGTTTTAAAACTCCATTAACAGCCAAAGTTAAAGATTATGACGTCACAGTAGAGTATGGCATAGTATAGTATTACATAGCATACCGTTCTAGAACCAGCATAGCTTAACCAGCTGTCAGCGATATTTTGACTCAAAGATGATAATTAAAAATTAAGAAAGTAATGACATCAGACATGAATTCAAAGATGTTTTTGACATCCAACTCCATCTTTTTTTAAGTTTATTGAACCTGATATTTGTGTTCATAGGGCTTGTCGGATCCTTCCTGATAAATCAGTTCATATACTTCTTTCTCGGAATTTTATGACACGCTTTATCATGAAGAATCTGCGAAAGTTGAAAGATTTTATTGGAAATTCCATTTAGCCGTGAAATATTCTTTCACTCTTGGGAGAGAGAGAGAGAGAGAGAGAGAGAGAGAGAGAGAGAGAGAGAGAGAGAGAGAGAGAGAGAGAGAGATGTGCTAAGCAGTTTTTCTTCATTTATGTTCCAAGTCTCCTTGGTGAAAATAAAACATATCAATTAATACTACTGTAGTAACTAGTTGTGCAAGAATTGTAATACAACTTCTTTCATAAATCTATGAGCAGATTATTGTAATTGTTATTATTATTATTATTACTATCTAAGCTACAACCCTAGTTTGAAAATAGGATGCTATAAACCCAAGGGCTCCAACATGGAAAAATAGCCTAGTGAGGAAAGGAAACTAGGAAATAAACTACAAGAGAAGCAATGAACAAACATAAAACATTTAAAGAACGGTAACAACATTAAAACAGATCTTTTATATATGAATTATTAAAAGAGACTTATGTCGATAATGTGGATTTGACAATAAACGAGCAATATGAGGTGTGAGATGTTGAATGCCTTGAATAAATGACTGAAGGTCCCGTAAAGAGTAGGATTCCCCTACAGTATAGGATAAGAAAAAAAAATCCTTAAAAATAAACAAAGTAAACTTTTTGTTACATCTAGACAAAAAAAAAAAAAAAAAAAAAAGAACTGATGGTACAGTAAAATCTATATCAAGAGTTAAAGTTATTTGGACTGATGTTCCTCTTCGTGGAACTTTACTCAGGAAATTGCCTATTGGTTATATTGCATCAAGATTAAGCTAATAGCCATGTACAAAATCAGAACAATACACAAAATGTATTATAATTCTATTAATGCATCGTTGTTAAATAAATGTTTATTTTTAAAAGACGGAAATATGCTCATTAAACATTTATATTTCTAACTGCCATTGTTTAGTGATTTGTTTTTATTCTTTAAAGGTAATGCTCTCTCTCTCTCTCTCTCTCTCTCTCTCTCTCTCTCTCTCTCTCTCTCTCTCACACTTTTGAGTGTGTATATTATATATATATACATACATATATATATATATATATATATATATATATATATATATATATATATATATATATATATATATATACATACATATATATATATAATCATAATTACATACATATATAATCATAATTCTCTGCTAGTAAATATATTATTTCAGAGGACGGCCATTAGAATTAAGTAATCTTTTTGTCACTGTTATGTTAACTTAATAGTTTTTTTAATGTCCTTGTCGTTAACATCAATATCAAAAATAAATTATTATTATTATTATTATTATTATTATTATTATTATTATTATTATTATCATTATTATTATTATTTTGTGTTTTTTCTTCTATCAGACTTTCAACTAGGTCGTATTCATAGTGATGGTTTGCATCCTACCTTGTTAGGAGTCCTTCACCTTTCTTATTATATGCGCTGTTCCTTAATTATTATTATCATTATTATTATTATTATTATTATTATTATTATTATTATTATTATTATTATTGTTAATTTACAAGATGAAGAAAATAAAGCAAGTTACATTAGCCAATAATAAATCAATGATAAATCATCATTACTATACGCGGAGAAAGATAACAGAGTAAGACCTACATCAGCATGAATCTTGAATATTACTTCGAATCCCACCTAATGCACAACGCCAGCGCCTCCTGAATCAGATGAAAATGGAAGAGTAAATGGAACATACATTAAGAACCGAGGCCTTTCTGAGCAACCGTTCCTGAGACTCAATAATAGGAAGCCTTCGTTTCCCCGAGGAAATTTCTTCATCCATTAAACAGAATTTGCAAGTTTATTGAAGAATTCTTTTTGGTGCGGAGTTCTAACTCATGTGGATTTAGATGTAATTTCCACACAAGGGATATATATATAATATCGGGATCTGCATAGTTATTTTGGGGTGCTCTTTGTTGTTAAAGACTTATTCATGGATATTTTGCATGCGTGATAACATCATAAGGATCACATATAGCTTTGAAAGTGTTTTGTTTACGAAATAAAGATAGTAAACATGACTAGATAATATTCACGTTATACTCCAGGATATAGGACAACTGTTTGTATATGTTATTTCTAAATATAGATGTATTATCTATTAATAAAAATAGTAGATCATCCAAATATTTTATTCATATTTTTCTTTCTTCTTTGTTTGTAAGCGACCCGTTTTTTTCGTAATTCGGTGTTTTTAGAAATTATATATAAATAATACCACCATAGAAAAGAGTCTATTATTAAGATATTATGTGCACATAATCATATTCTGTAGAACGATGATAGTTCTAATAATAGAATGTACTGCAATTTTTTTTTATACACGTTCATACACAATATATAAATATATGTATACATGTATATATATAAATATATGTATATATATATATATAGTATATATATATATATATATATATATATATATATATATGTATGTATATGTATATATATACATATATTGATGAAAATAACTAATAAATAGGAAGAAAAATTACAATATCCCTAAAGACGAAAAAAATAAAAATACATATCAATATTTTTCCCAAATGAAATGTCATACAGGATAAAGAAATAATTGAATGATACATTAAATCATGTTGTTATAGAATTAAGGGCAATGCTTCAGGGAGCAAATGAAGCCTGCAAAAAGCTTTCCAGTGAAAACCACTCAAGGACATTCCCATTTTCCCCAAAGACATTAAATCATATCTGGAAAATTATATTGTTTTATAATTTTTGATCCCCAACAAAATCTAATTGATACAAACTTTTAAAGGATGAAATACGTAAGGTCCTTAGAACATTAAACAAAGCAGGAATTTATAGAATAGATTATGGCTGTTAATAACTACAGATTATAAGGTGAGACCTTGAGAGAGAGAGAGGAGAGAGAGAGAGAGAGAGGAGGAGAGAGGAGAGAGAGAGAGAGAGAGAGAGAGAGAGAGAGAGAGAGAGAGAGAGAGAGAGAGAGATAAATCAGTTTTCGTAATTCAAATTTATCGCATATATATTCAAGATATCCAACTATTCTTAAGTATTTTATGAATAAAAACAGTTTTTCTCTCTCTCTCTCTCTCTCTCCTCTCTCTCTCTCTCTCTCTCTCTTATATAATATAACCTTAAAATCTAAATATCAGTAAAGTTATTTTTCATATACATTTTGTCATCCATCTTGGAGCCTCTTTTTTCAAGCGCTTTATATAAACAAATATACTATGAAAAAAAAGAATCCTTTATTTACCAGTTTTAATTCTATTTTTGGTAATAAAATAATTATGAAATTATGTAGATGACTTCCCTACTATATTTTTGTTAGTGGTTTTAAGCAACACTACTTTCCAACCCCTGTTTTTTGAAAATGTTGAGTAAAATTAGAAAAAATTATTGGAATGTTTGTTCCTGAAAAAAATTCAAAAGCACGGAAATTTCTTCTTAGGTGATATTTTTTTTATGTATGTATATATTTAATGAAATTATAGCTAAGGTTTATATGTTCAGAGTATTCCTTATTACCTAAAGCTCTCCATATAAAACAAAGATTAGATGTTTCAGATGATGTTTAGTGTAAAGGACAAAAGTAAAGATCAAGAATACGCATCTTCTTGTTTATATTCTAGAACATCCATATCTCCTGTTGCCCTCAATTACTTTGGATAAGATATAAAACGCAAATTTTCTTTCCCACGTAACTATTTTTTCTTTAGCAATCTGATACCGGAGATTCGATTTACTCTCCATTGCGAAAACACCCACAATTCATTATATTCCGCGTGCACTAATTGATTGCATTCTCATGTAAAATCTCATTTTCATTATGAACTGAAATTCCCTCAAAGTTTTTTCAATTTACAGTTGGGGGGGGGGGGGTTAGTTACGGGATATTTCGCGGCTATTTTTTTTTTCTATCATCATCTGTTTTCTTTCTAAGCTTTCTACTAAAATGATAATCATATATTATGACTGTCCATAAGTATAGAAAATGCATCAAATTACTTACTTTTTTGAAGATATAAGTTTATAAACAAACAGTGTAAATATTTGTATTATCAGTTATGCGCCAAGATGGCTCCAATATAAATTATCTATTGATAACAGCTCTTTAAAAATATGTTCATATAAAAGTAACTCTACCTGGCGTATACAAAAAATGTAATGTGAGATGAATACCTAGTCTCAGTCGTTGAATATTCCAGATTGGGATTTTATGTGCTTATATGATTTTCATTTAAAAAAATTATACGAATATATTTGAGAATATATTATCTTAAGAAAAAACCCAGTCTCAAACTATTCATATGGGTATATAAGAGACAGATCATAATCATCATTTAGATTGAAAAGGCAACAAAGTTCATACTTTTAATGAGTGACACAATATAGAATTGTGTCACTTAATCTAGTTTTATCCAGTCAAACAATCGAGTTTTTAATTGGAGAAATATAGAGAAAATGTTATGTATATATCATCATCATCTCCTCCTACGCCTATTGAGCTTATAGAAATTTTTTTATGTATTTTATTATGTTTTAGGAATATCCATTCCCTTGTCGTTTAGATTAAGTAGGAGGTTTTACTGAACGAGCTGATTATCCTGATTATCTCTTTCACTGAAAATGCTTTGTATGAAAATATTCTGGTGGTTCTTTCTCCTTTTGCATTGTTCTATACAGGGTCTCCCTCGTGAAAACATTTATTAATAACCCAAATTTTGTTATACCCCTATTGTTTAATACCTTTAATCATATATATATATATATATATATATATATATATATATACATATGGATATATACATATATATATATATATATATATATATATATATATATATATATTTATATATATATACAAATACATATACATATACATATACAAATATATACATATATATAATATACATACATGTATACACCCACAATGTATATATTTGTATATGTATATGTATATGTATTTGTATATGTATATATATATATAAATATATATATATAATATATATATATATATATATATATGCACATATATATGTGTGTGTATGCATGTATATATATACATATATACACACACATACAGTATATATATGCATATATATGTGTGTATATATGTATATATATACATATATACATATATATACACATATATATAAAATATGTATATATATGTGTATATCTATATATATATATGTATATATATATACATATATACATATATATACCTATATATATCTGTATATATTTGTATATCTATATATATGTATATATATGTATATATGTGTGTATATATATAGACGAACACATATATACACACACACACATATACATATATATATATATATA
>NC_090748.1:93777063-93779563 GCF_036898095.1 Palaemon carinicauda
CATCAAAATCATTCTTGATTAGGGATTTGAGGCCCAGAGAGTTCAAAGTTATGAGGTTTTCCTTTTAATCATTCTCTTATGTAAGGTCCAATTATCCATTTTAAATTCTTCGAGTCTTTTTACGTCATAAATTCCAGCTTTTAAAGGTAGATAAACAGATAGTATACTACTTTATCTTATAATCTAATGCCATCTTTCTATGATAGAAAATATTACGTTCTAGACGATAGGCCTTTCTAATTAAAAAAAATACATGTTATAAATTCCAGCTTCTAAAAGTACATAAACAGATCATACAATTTTTTAAAGTATATAGCCATCTTTCTATAATACAAAATTTTATGTTTTAGACGATAGGCCTTTCCAATTGAAAAAAATAATGAACAAGGTACAATCATTTTTTAGATTTTGTCTTTTATGCATATAAATTCCAGCTTCTAAAATTAGATAAACAGTTCATACACTACTTTAAAGTATAATCTATAGCCATCTTTTTATAATAGAAAACTTTGCGTTTTTGACGATACGCGTTTCCAATTGAAAAAATAAAAACGAAAAAGTGCATTCCTGTTGTTTATCGCAAGGCCTACATATAAATATGCTAGAATTAAAGCGGATATATTGTTTTGCATTACTTTGTCACAGGATTTTCGTTTCCACTAAACTTTATCATTCGTCACACAACTTTGTTGTTTTGTCTTTTCTTCTATATATAAAAGAATTATAACTAATCATAACTACTATTAAACATTTGATACTGATAGATTAGATTACTGCTGATCTTACATAAAGTATTTCATTAGTAGCTTTATTATCATTAATAGTTTTAAACTTGCTATTCTTTAATCACAGAGAATTTTCCTCGTTAAGTGATCTATTTTCTTTATCTAAGCATCCTTCTCAATAACCCCACTTTAAGTATCTTCACTCTCTATTAGGTATGTATTAAACAAATCATTTCCGTAAATAGAAAAAAACTCATTCAGACTATAAAAAAGGTGTAAAAACCTATATATATATATATATATATATATATATATATATATATATATATATATATATATATATATATGTAACACACACACACACATATATATATATATATATGTTACATATATATATATATATATATATATATATATATATATATATATATATATATATATGTTACACACACACATATATATATATGTAACATATATATATATATATATATATATATATACATATACATATACATATACATATATATATATATATATATATATGTAACATACATATATATATATTTATATATATACATATATATATATAAAATGTGAATATCATTGTAATTTAAAGCCCTGAAACTGCCTTTTTTATATATACAAAAAAAATAAAAAACACTTTCATTACAATTTCTGATGAAATAAGTAGCTAAATATATTTACATTATATGAAATACTTTGAAATCACATTCTATTTCTTAGTTAACATTAAATTTTATTAAACTTTTTTTAATTGATTTATTAGAATATGAAAAAAAAAATTATAAAAAGAAGTAAAGACAAACATTAAAACTATGCTTATAGCGCTTGGTGTTTATCGGTTCAACGCTGGGAAAATGATAAGGATATATCTCGAACTCCTGAAACCATTTTATTGCTGCAGTTAATTGTCAAAACAGCAATGTCTGTGCGTGCAGAAAAATGTTGTGTTTTTCGAAGATTAATGGGTCATAAATTGAAGCGAACTATTGCGGAAATGGTTGAGGAAAGATAATATCCTAACTGCCACAAAACTTTGAAGAATATATTTTTTTCATTTAGCCTCATATACATTATATATATATATATATATATATATATATATATATATATATATATATATATATATATCTATATAGATATATATCTCTATATATAGATATATATCTATATATATAGATATATATCTATATATATATGTATATATATGTCTATATATCTATCTATCTATCTATCTATATATATATATATATATATATATATATATATATATATATATATATATATATATATATATATATATATATATATATATATATCATATTTCAAAACGTTGTTGCTTGATTTCAGCATGTTTAACAGGAAACGATGTACAAATCTAATAAGATCAAAAGGCACATTAGAGACTTTGGATTATTGTATTTCCTCATCTGCAAGTCCAGTTAATATTTTGAAAGACATTCTAGGTCAAAGGACAATATAGATATGCTGTTGTAATATTAATAGATGGCCATCAAAATGTTGCTGATACTTAAAGCATTACGGTGTTTGTTGTGACACTCAAGGTAAAGTTGAAAGAGTGACCCATATTCTCTTGTGGTACTCAAATGCTTCTACATCATATTTCCTTAATTCGGGAAATTTGTAATTATAATAATTATAATAATTATAATAATTATAATAATTATAATAATTATAATTATTATAATTATTATAATAATAATAATAATAATAATAATAATAATAATAATAAT
>NC_090748.1:93787063-93797063 GCF_036898095.1 Palaemon carinicauda
TGCAGGCTCAAGCAAATACCAGGATGAAAGAGTTCCAATGGAGTTGGGTTATTGACCGTCTTTTCAATAGGCGACGCGCTGTCTGTTCGAGTATTACTGGTCCACCTGATGACACGAGGTCAGTTCAGTCAGTTTTTTTTTTCATTTGTTTTATTTGTTTTATTGTTTTATTTCATAATTGTTGATTGGTTAGTTAATTTGAGTTGACAAGAGAATCTTATTTAGATTTTGTTAATTACATACACACACACATATATATACATATACTGTATATATGAACTTATAAATATATACATATACATACATATATACATATATATATACATATACATATATATATACATATACATATATATACATATACATATATACATATACATATACATATACATATATATACATATACATATACATATATATACATATACATATACATATACATACATATACATATACATATACATATATATACATATACATATATACACATATATATATATATATATATATATATATATATATATATATATATATATACATATACATATACATATACATATACATATACATATATATATGTATGTATATATATATATATTTATATATATACATATGTATATATACATATATATGTATATGTATATACATGTATGTATGTATATATATATTTTTGGGCTCAAGCCATGTCGTCCTGATGGAAGTTCCTATAGGGTAGCTTCCTAGGGTATATTACAACTACGGCGATATTCCCAGAGAATTTACCTTAAGGTACCAGAATTCTAACTCCTGGAGCGAGTATCCCTCGTGAAAGGGATATCGCGACATATCAGAGGACGTATTCTAGACACGTCACATGGCAATCTACGACCTGAACAGAGATTTCGTCTCGTAGGAGGGAGATTGACGAGATACGAATTCGGGAAAGAAAAAGGGGAGCCGCTCCCAAGGCTTCCCTATCCCCCGATTCGTATGCGTGCCTGGTGCCAATCCTGGCGCCATCTGTATTCCTTTTTGCGTAGCTTAACAACTCTGTGTTTTTTCCTGTTTTTCTCGCAAATCTTGGATTTATTCAGCTTTTCATGGCTTCTTCGTCTTCGTTGGCCTCGGATAAGTTGAGTATAGTGTCTGTTATGTATAAATGTAGGCTCTTGGTAAATTTTGAGTGATTAATAGGATTAATCTTTGATACAAGAGCCGTAGCCTACCAGAGGTGTCCTGGACACTGTCACTCGCTAGGTGTAAATTAGTTAGTCAGAGTGACATTCCTGGTTGTTTTGCTTAATAAATTTTAGCTATTTAGCTTTACATAGGATTTCCTTTCGTGCTTAGTATTATTTGGCGAAGTATTCGCCATTCTGGCCTACGCTAGGCCATGTAGCCTAGTCGTTTGGTCCTAGTACTTAATGCATGATTTTGGTTTTTCCGAGTGTAATTAAAATTTTATTGAAGCTTTAGGCTATATTTTATACATTTTAGACTGTGTGGAATATTTCCAAGATTGTATACGTGTGAGTTTCGGTGAATCAGGTAATCGATTCTCTTGGTGCCTAGGCTAATTGCTTATGGAGCCTTAGTATACTTTATCATACTCCCCGGTTGCTTTCTTTTCTTCGGAGAAGGTATGCAATCCCTTTCCCTCTGTTTAAGCCTTGGGCTTATCCCTAAGTGGTTTTTTCCGAATTTATTTTCGATAAAACTATACTAGGGTGTTACTGTACCTTCCTGTTCCAGCAAAGTCTGGTTCAAAGAGGGACAGAACAACAGAGTTTTTAGTCTGAGTCCGTGTTGTCTGGCTTGGGGCAGAGTCCCCCTCACTGACCTAACACTTACAAAGGGAGCTTAGCTCCCTTAGGTCACTATCGAAGGTTTCTGTAAGTTATGATTCCTTCTTTTGTGATCGACCAGACTAAGTCCTGTTGCTGTTCTCGGGGAGGATAAAATCTTCCCTTGGGAGTAGCAACGCCTTCCTTGCTTTGGTGCTCTGGAAGCTATCAAGTATTGCTGGCCCTTTCCCTTAGATCTCCCTTAGGCTAAGACAAAGTTCTTGGCTGCGGGTGATCTGTCACTAAAGCAAGGTTGGCAGGACCCTCTTGTCCCTTCCCCCTCTATCTCCGTAATGGCCTAGCCATTACTGTACTGTACCTTGCCGGCCGGCAGAGCTGGCCGGCAGGGGTATTACTATACTGTACGTCATTCTACTTCTGGACCTAGTATAGGTTGGGATGTGGAATTGACTAAGCCCATTGCAGGCCGGCAGAGATGCTGGCCGGCAAGGGTCTTATGTTTTCGAGTGCTGCCCGGACCTCTCTTGGTCCCTCATCCATGCCTGCCGGCAGAGCCGGACGGCATTGGTCAAGGAAGCCTGAATTAAGTTTCTCCCCTTCCTTATATGCACTCTTTCGGTTGCCGGGCTTGGGGGGTAGTGTACTCTCTTATCCCGGCATCCATTCTATTTTCTTCTAAGTGCTGTACCTGTCCCGGCTGCCGGCCTATGAGGCCGGCAGCCGGGCAGGTGTTGTCTTCTGGTTCTTTTGCTGCTGGCTGGCATCGGTCTTGTACCTTTGCCGGCCGGCTTATGTCAGTCCTTGTCTGCCGGTCACCAAGAGTGTGGCCGGCAGCTGGGTACTACCTTGTGTAGTTGCTGGCCGGCAGTCATTGCCGGCCAACACTGGCTGTTGCTGGCCGGCAGCTACTGCCGCCGGCACAGGCATTTGAACCAGAGGGCTGCCGCCCTATAGCTGTTAAGTAGTATACTTTAAAGCTAATTGTGGTGTGTGCCGGCCGGCAAAGGCAGGCCGGCACACATCCTCCTATACTGTACTAGTATTCTTCTGTATAGCATATACAGTAAGAAGAAAACTATAGTAAAAGTTTAGGTACAGCACTGTATCTTCTAACACTATTGTGTTTTCTTGCACAGCCCTTTGCTGTTGCCCTCAGACAGGAAGCAGAGTTCTTCCCCGTCTATTATCCAGGATTTTAAAAATCATTGCCTAGGTGTGAGCTCCACCTGTTTCCTCTGGAAACCTTGCATTGGTTACTCTAGTAGAGATAAACCATTTTGATTTTATCATCTGGAAGGCTGCAACAATGGGTTGTGAGGGAAACACAAGTGTGTGTCTTTCCTTTATGAATTGTTATGCTATACTATGCATATCCAGTGATACATAGTTCACTTGATACTCATGGAAATTTTTTCTCTTTACAGGAGGACCCTCCGAAGTGCGGAAATGTTTTCTGCAATGTCCGCAGCAAGAACCTCTGCGGACATGAGTGTTGTAGGAGACACGCAGCATGCGCTGTCTCCAAGGATGATCTCCAGTATTGGGACCCTCAGGTATGTACTGTATGCACTAACCTGATTACTGAGGCTTTTGATTCCCCTAGAACGGCGGAATCAAGGGATATAGCTAGGGAAAAGCTTCGTACTTGGGTAAGGGGCTTCAAGAAGAACACCTCTGGCCCTTATCTTCCAAGTGAGAAGATGAGGGCGTATCTTTTTCCACAGGCATCAGCTGAAGCAGTGATTCCCCAGCCTCAAGAGGAGATCCCTCAAGATCAAGTCCAGGTGGACGAGGAAGTCGCAGATGCGATGCAAGACATCCAGTTGTGTGACAGGATGTCTGACCTGGACGAAGGTTTGGAAGAAGACCTCCTGGCAGAAGGTCAGGATCAAGTTCAAACCCCGGATGTCGTAGAGGATGGGGTCGACGAGGTGTCGGCTACTCCGGTTCAGATGCCGGAGCCCATCCCCTCAACATCGGCTGGTCTCCCAGTAGAACTGGGACAGGCCCTCTCTTCGATTGTTGGAATGATCCAACAAATGCAGAAGGAGAATCAGGAGAAGGCGGCTGCAATGGAACTGCGTATGCAGTCCCTAGCAGAATCACATGGGCCCCAGAAAAGGCTCAATGTGAAAGACCTTCCCATATGCTCAGATGCTAACCCATGGAGGTATGCTGAGCACATGCCAATGACGACTGGTAAGATCGTCATTTCGGATAAGCTGGGTTCAGTTCCCCTAGAGGAGGTAGAATTCTGGCCCAGCAAGGCATCATATCCGGACTGCTATGTCCGGCTGAGAAAAGAACCAGCTTCAAGGGAAGAGACAGAGCCGAAGGAGGTCATTATTATGGACCACGCTAAGGCTCAAGCCCTACTTTCATCCTCGATGAAAGAGAGGGGCTTCTCGAATTCGAAGGTAGCTGCATTGAGCAAGAAGCTCCCTTCTTTTGTGTCCTCTCCTGATAGAGCCTTCCCCTTTTTACAAAAAGGGTTTGCGGCTGTCCTAAAGGCAGTCGAGGCCGGCAAGCCTTGCCCCTCCCTGGAGGAGTGTAAACCCTTGTCGCTGGCTCTGCCTATGGACCACAAAGACTGGAAGGATGTCCATCTGACATTCTCAGTGGGAAAGTTGGAGGCTGATATTGCCGGACGGCAATTCGGCGAGGACCTCCCCAAGCTGCCCGAATCTCTTTTACGAAGAGAGTTTGAGACCAAAGAAAGACTGGCTGCCTCAATGTCTCATCAGACCACTCTTGAGACAATGGCAAGTGACCCTAAGGTCCATGAAATGTTCATGGTAGTGGCTAAGTCTCACCTAGCCACAGTGACGAAGGACCTTTATGGCTTCATCAAGGCAAGGAGAGCTTGCAGGGAGATCGTGTTCGCCGGGGCTTCGGTGAGACACGAACCAAGGAAATTAATCTCCTCCAACATTTGGGGAAAAGACCTTTTCCCTACCGATGTGGTCAAAGAGGTTGTTGATAAGTGTTTTAATTCTTTCATTCTACCTTGTTTTGAGTATTGTTCTCCTGTTTGGTCTTCAGCTGCTGATTCTCATCTTAATTTGTTGGACAGAAACTTGCGGTCTATTAAATTTCTTATTCCTGATCTAGATATTAATCTCTGGCACCGTCGTTCAATTAGTTCATTATGCATGTTGCATAAGATTTTTCATAACTCTGACCATCCTTTACATTCAGATCTCCCTGGACAATTCTATCCTGTTCGTAATACTAGGCAGGCAGTTAATTCTAATAGCCAGGCCTTCTCCATCACGAGACTCAATACTACGCAGTACTCTAGAAGTTTTATTCCAGCTGTTACCAAGTTGTGGAATGATCTTCCTAATCGGGTGGTTGAATCAGTAGAACTTCAAAAGTTCAAAGTTGGAGCAAATGCTTTTTTGTTGACCAGGCGGACATGAGTCTTTTTATAGTTTATTTATGACATATTTGTTTTTGATGCTGTTAATAGTTTATATATGACATGTCTGTTTTGACGTTGTTACTTATTTTAGAATGATTTATTGTTAATTTGTTCTCTTCATTTATTTATTTCCTTATTTCCTTTCCTCACTGGGCTATTTTTCCCTGTTGGAGCCCCTGGGCTTATAGCATCTTGCTTTTCCAACTAGGGTTGTAGCTTGGATAGTAATAATAATAATAATAATAGAAACCTTCTCCAGAAGTGGGGCCTGGCTATCAAAAGAAAATCTTCCCCGGATGAGGGTCCTCAACCAAAGAGGAAGAATATGAAGACTAGGCTACCATTTCGGCCAGCCAAGCCTTATAGACAGCAACAGCAACTGCAATTGCCTTTGCCTCCAGTGCCCCAGATGGTGGCACAAACCCCGACTACCTTTCAGTGGGTACCCCAGGCTGTGCCAGGTCAGTCAACCACATTCGCCCCAACGTTCGAAGGACAGTCTTCTTCCTTTCGTGCAAAACCTAGAGGAGCAGCCAGAGGCTCGTCTAGGCGCCCCTCAAGGGGAAGGGGATTCAGAGGTGGTCGTGGTCAGAGAGGCAAGACCTCAGGACGGCAGTCCAAGTGAAATGATACCGGTAGGAGGGAGACTGATGAAATTTTGGGATCGCTGGACCTTCGATCCCTGGGCCCAAAGCCTACTCAAGAATGGACTGGGTTGGAGCTGGTACAGCACTCCACCCCCATGACTTCGGTTTTTCCAACACTCCACCCCCGTTTTGGAGGAGTACGTTCAAGAACTGTTGGAGAAAAATGTGATCCGAAAGGTGAAGTCCATCAAATTCCAAGGGAGGCTGTTTTGTGTTCCCAAGAAAGACTCGGAAAAGCTCAGAGTCATTCTGGACTTGTCACCACTCAACAAGTTCATAGTGAATTGCAAATTCAAGATGCTAACACTGCAACACATAAGGACCTTACTGCCCAAGAGGGCATACTCAGTCTCTATAGACTTGTCAGACGCCTATTGGCACATTCCAATCAGCCGTCGACTCTCCCCCTACCTAGGGTTCAGGCTACAACGGAAACTGTACGCCTTCAGAGCCATGCCATTCGGGCTAAACATAGCCCCAAGGATTTTCACGAAGCTTGCAAGCGCAGCTCTCAAACAATTACGCCTAAAGGGAATTCAGGTAGTAGCCTACCTGGACGACTGGCTGGTGTGGGCAGCATCCGAGACCAAATGCTTGCAAGCTTCCAGTCAGGTGATCCAGTTCCTAGAGTACCTAGGCTTCAAGATCAACAAGAAAAAGTCTCGACTTTCTCCATCCCAAAAGTTCCAGTGGCTGGGAATCCACTGGGACCTTTTGTCACACAGTTTCTCCATACCAATGAAGAAAAGGAAGGAGATAGCGGGCTCTGTCAAGAGACTTCTAGATTCCGAAAGGATATCAAGACGCGAACAGGAGAGGGTACTAGGCTCTCTCCAGTTTGCTTCAGTGACAGACCCAGTGCTAAGAGCACAGCTAAAGGATGCAACCGGAGTTTGGAGAAGGTATGCATCAAACGCGCGAAGAGACCTGAGAAGACCAGTGCCGCCTCGGCTACGTACTCTTCTCAGACCTTGGTCCCAAGCCTGACATCTAAAGAAGTCGGTTCTTCTTCAGCCACCTCCCCCGTCGTTGACGATTCACTCAGACGCCTCAAAGGAGGGATGGGGAGGTCACTCTCATCGGAAAAAAGTCCAGGGGACTTGGTCCAAGCTATTCAGGACCTTTCATATAAACTTTCTAGAAGCTATGGCAGTGCTCCTTACCTTAAAGAAAGTCTCCCCGCGTCACTCGATCCACATAAGATTGGTGACAGACAGCGAGGTGGTTGTGAGATGCTTGAATCGACAAGGGTCGAGGTCACCACCTCTCAACCAAGTGATGTTAGCCATTTTCCGATTGGCGGAAAAGAAGAAGTGGTACCTGTCGGCAGTTCACCTTCAAGGAGTCCGCAATGTGACAGCGGACGCTCTATCCAGGTTCACACCGATAGAGTCGGAATGGTCCTTAGACGCAGGATCATTTTCCTTCATTCTGAATCAAGTCCCAGAACTGCAAATAGACCTCTTTGCGACGAAAGACAACAAGAAGTTGCCCCTGTACGTGTCCCCGTACGAGGACCCCTTAGCGGAAGCAGTGGACGCAATGTCCCTCGACTGGAACAGATGGTCCAGGATTTATCTGTTCCCTCCTCACAACCTTCTGTTGAGGGTCCTCAACAAACTGAGATCCTTCAAGGGGGGTAGCGGCAATAGTGGCCCACAAGTGGGCGAACAGTATGTGGTTCCCCTTGGCGTTGGAACTACAGATGAAGTTCGTGCCGCTACCACATCCAGTTCTGACCCAGCGAGTCCAGAAGTCGACTGTCTGCGCTTCATTACAGAAAACCCAGACCCTGCAGCTCATGATTTTCTCGCCCTAGCGGTGAGAAAGCGTTTCGGGATTTCGAAAGCCAGCATAGACTTCCTAGAGGAATACAAGTGCAAATCGACTAGAAGGCAATATGAGTCATCTTGGAGAAAATGGGTGGCCTTTGTAAAGGCAAAGAATCCGCAGGAGATCTCAACAGACTTCTGCTTATCTTTCTTCATCCATCTCCATGGCCAAGGATTGGCAGCTAACACGATTTCAGTGTGTAAATCGGCTTTGATGAGACCCATTTTATTTGCCTTCCAGATCGACCTAGGTAACGAGATCTTTAATAAAGTTCCGAAAGCCTGCGCTAGGCTCAGACCTTCAGCACCTCCAAAGCCCATCTCATGGTCTTTAGACAAAGTTCTTCATTTCGCCTCCTTGTTGAGCAATGAAGAATGTGCGTTAAAGGATTTGACGCAAAAAGTTATTTTCCTATTTGCACTCGCGCCCGGGGCCAGGGTTAGTGAGATCGTAGCCCTCTCGAGAGAGGCAGGTCGTGTTCAGTTCCTGGATGGGGGGGAGCTGAACCTGTTTCCGGATCCTACGTTTCTCGCCAAGAATGAGTTACCCACCAACAGGTGGGGTCCCTGGAGAATCTGCCCTCTGAAAGAAGATGCATCTCTATGTCCAGTAGAATGCCTAAAGGTCTATCTTCGTAGAACTTCAGACTTCAAGGGTGGTCAACTATTCAGGGGAGAAACATCAGGCTCAAATTTATCTCTGAATCAACTCAGAGCGAAAATGACATATTTTATTCGCAGAGCGGATCCTGACAGTACACCCGCAGGTCACGATCCGAGGAAAGTTGCCTCATCCCTAAATTTCTTTAATTGTATGGATTTTGAACATCTCCGTTCATACACGGGCTGGAAGTCTTCCAGGGTGTTCTTTCGCCACTATGCGAAGCAAGTAGAGGAACTTAAGAGATCTGTGGTAGCAGTGGGTCGTGTAGTTAACCCTACTGTTTAACTCTGCGAGGAACAGTGGTCTTAATTGGGACGATTAAGTCCAGGGTGAGTGTGTAGGTACATACAGTACTACAAACTAAATGAGGGCACCAAGTGCCCATATAGACTGTTCCTTCTTTCAAAGGTGAACCTTGCATAAGTTCAGACATGTGTGCCAAGCGTTTCTAACGCTAATGTGATTGATTTGTAATACAGATTTTTTATGACTTGATACCTTGGTATCTTATTAAAGTGGTGTTTAATGGTTTTTCTTTCAGATAAACAAGTTCTGTTTACTATCATACTTATGCTTAAAGTTTTGGGTTACCCTCTTTTATATAAATATATATATTTGTTGTTAACCTGTCTGTTTATTATCTGTCAATAAACTTGTTCTTGAGAACCTTGCGTCTCTTTCACCTGTGTCAATTTATTGGTATAATTGAGCATTTTAATTCTATGTATCTTATCTGGGATAATTCTGATAGAATTGTTCTGTTATGCAAGCTATGTTGCATTGGTTTATGTAAGTCCCCTAATGGGAGGACTCCGTCCCATAAAGGGACGAGGGCGGTTTTATTAGTTTCTTCCTATGCGGATATAAACCTTTGTCCAATACAAGTATTGTGCGGATTACTGGTCAATATATTGACGCAGTGGTTCTATACAAACTATGCTTTACTTAATATAGGGCGAGACCACTATATTAGCTTGCCTGGTATTCATACATAGATATATGTACTCTTCGAGACTTTTCCAGAGTCTAGTAGGACTCTTCCCTGTAGGGGGCAGGAAGCTCTAACATAGTTTATAGTTAGTTGAAAAGATGTATAACGGTAACATCTTAGGTCTCTAGGTCTAGTCGACCAGGAATAAATACCTCCGGAGAGTACGGCACGTTCTGAGAATCCACAGATACAGTAATGCTCTGGTACACTTCCATCAGGACGACATGGCTTGAGCCCAAAAAACGGATTTTGAGCGAAGCGAAAAATCTATTTTTGGGTGAGATAGCCATGTCGTCCTGATGGACCCGCCCTTGCCTTTCTAAGAAAGGGCTGTAGGACCCCTCCCTACATACAGTATCTGTAGCACCTCGTGTACGCTACAAGGAATACAGATGGTGCCAGGATTGGCACCAGGCACGCATACGAATCGGGGGATAGGGAAGCCTTGGGAGCGGCTCCCCTTTTTCTTTCCCGAATTCGTATCTCGTCAATCTCCCTCCTACGAGACGAAATCTCTGTTCAGGTCGTAGATTGCCATGTGACGTGTCTAGAATACGTCCTCTGATATGTCGCGATATCCCTTTCACGAGGGATACTCGCTCCAGGAGTTAGAATTCTGGTACCTTAAGGTAAATTCTCTGGGAATATCGCCGTAGTT
>NC_090748.1:93804563-93809563 GCF_036898095.1 Palaemon carinicauda
CCTGCTACTTGTCTATAGGGTAGCCTTTCCTCTTCTTGACCTCCAAAAGTCGTTGAGGAACACTATCGGGGAGGTTTTGGAGTATTTCGGCAGGTATTTCCGCCCACACCTTATGGAGCGCCGCCTCGAGAAGTGTCACGTTTGTCATCACTTCTTTACGAAGGCGGGCTTTAACTATCGCCCAAAGGTTCTTAATGGGGGAAATATCAGGACTTTGACCTGGCCAATCAGGAATATAGTTCACTTCGCTATTTTCCAGCCACTTTTTCACTTTTTTAGCCGCATGGCAAGGGTCACCGTCCTGCTGAAAAATTTCAGCTCCTGTAGCCGCAAAACAATCCGCTAAATTGTCTTTCAAAATGCTCAAATAGCGGTCAGCATTAACCGTTATGCCTTTAGGCAAAACAACAAGGCTTGGGGCACCACCGTAGGCAAACGAACCCCAGACCATAAGCGATGCTGGGTGCTTAACTGTCTTGGCCGTGAGATTAGGCTTAAGAGGATCTGACCCCTTTCGCCTCCACACTTTTTTCCTGGTCGTCTCCCTCACACAAAAGGTCGCTTCGTCACTCCACAAGACACTTCGCCATTGCTCCAAGGTCCAATCCTTGTATGTCTTGGCAAAAGTAACCCTCCTCTTCCTTTGTTTCTCAGTTAAAGCGGGCTTCTTTCTCGTGATCACTTTCTCGTAGTCGAGGCGCTTCGACAGGTTTTCCTGAATTGTACGAACACTGACGTCGCTCAACAATTTAGGGTTCTGTTCTTTCAGTTGCTTAGCCGTTAATGCTGGATTTTCTTCTAGGCTTCGCTTTAAAATAACTAAAGTATGATCAGGAATCTTCCGGGGGGGGGGGGGGGTGGAGAACCAGCCTGGGAGTGAGAAGGGATCTCGGCGCTACCCCCTGCCTTGTACTTGGCCACCAAGCGCCTCACTGTTCTCTCGTTCACACCAGTATTCTTCACTATTTCCTTCGTTTGCAGACCTAAATTATGACAGGTTATCACTCTAACAATGTCATCGTGACTTGTACGGGGTCTAGACATCATTGGGGGGGGTTTGATAGACAAAAATGCCACGCGAACTCACAAAAGAACGATTGCAACTCGGCCCTCTCAACCTGACACAACCTCACTCCACGACTACAGGAAACACACTGGCTAGCTTCCACCTACGCAGATATGTAGATGCCAACTTGTATAAAACGTTGCCAATTAGTCAATTTGTCCCAGTCGATTTTTTCTCTGATAAACCCCATGCCTCCGATTAACGCGGAACGCTGTGTCCGGCCCACTACCCGGACAGACCGATCTGCGCTGACTGTATATATATACATGTTACAGTCACTTTGAACTCTGGAGAAGTGTACGTAATACACGAAAGCGCTTGGTACCTGGTGCCTCACTTTCATGTTTCCTGTGGATTATATAATTGAATATTTGTACCGTGCAGTTTTGTGACTGATAAGTAATGTGTATATATAATTACATAGTCAGGCGTCGTCGAATGCAGGCTTCTAAAACCTGTATACTCTCCTGGTTGATTAAAGTCTAGCTTTATTTCCATTTCGCTAAATAGGATTTTTATAAATATTTCATATATTATTGAAACTAAACTTACCGGGTGGTAATTTCTCAGGTCTTTTGTGTCTCTTTATGCGAAATAATATAATGATATTTTATTCCAAGCCGACCGTATAGAGCAGTCTTGCAAACATTCGTGTAAAGTGCCTTGAGATTTACTAGTATGAAATATCCTCTATCTATTATTGAATCATTTGTTAGGGCATCTTCTTCGTCTTTTTTCATACCTTTTAATGTCTGTTTACTCATTCTATGACTTTGGGTACCGACTCATATGATTCATTATTGTAACTTTTTTTTTTTTTTGCTAAAATCAGCGGCTGGCGTGGGTAGACACAGTAACTCTGTGGTTAGTGTACCACCCGTGTATCACACTGCGTACATAGTAACGACATTTATCTTTCTTGTATATATTATCCTTTGTATCTTTGCCCTCCCCTCGCACTGACAGCAACTTGTTTTAACCAGTCTGCCTACTTCATTGTTAATTGTTAACAGAACCGGTTGCCTGTTTGACAAGAAATAGCATGTTCGTATTTTGTGACCTTCTTACCGGGACTTATTGTGTATATATACTTGATGTGTCGTAATAAATTACTCAGTTTCAACCTCGCCTTTGACTCACCACCTACTCTTGGCACGTCACATTAGTAAGGGTGTGACAGTGTGCACTGCTTCAGAGTGAGATGTGCCAGGAATCCTGTGTCCAACTGTACTTACAATGGTACTGTAAGCGTTAATCTTAGATGTCTTGCTGGCTTTTAACATTAAACATTATGATGGTAGATTAACTGACCTACCGTTAACATTTACTGGTCAAGATGGTACTTGGTTTTATCCAAGAATTTAATATAAATGTTCTAATTTCAACATTCTCACACAGGAAAATACCAATATTTTGGTTTTGAATTAATTTTGGGTTAATATACAGTTCTATAGATCCTATTTGTAAAATAACAATAGTCCCAACTTTATTGCTGTTTTTTTTATTCAGGTTATGCATTCTGCGTCTAAAATATATTAGAAAAAATATACTGACGAATAAAGAAATGAAATATTAATTAGGTTTTATTATTATATATATTCAATTTTGTAGAATAAAAGAAAACATAAAACTTGAGATTCCATGTAAAGATTTTGCACATATTTCATTTCAGAAAGAATTATGTTTTTTTTTTTCATTCACTCAAACTATAGAAAGAACACATTCATGAAAATACGTCCTTTCTCATATATATATATATATATATATATATATATATATATATATATATATATATATATATATATATATATATTTTATTATTGTGAATATTAAAAAAAACAATATATTATGGAACTGCAATATGCAAATCGATCAAAATCATCAGAATCTCTCGCATGACGATGCTCAAAATAAAAAGTGAATCGGAATGTCCCTTGTTCTGGATAAGTGGATTATCCCAAATTGGATTGTATTGGATTTTATTGATAGAATTTAGGCCAGATTGAGCTATATTAGGTGCAAGTAGATCATTCAGTATCAAGAAAAACTGGTGGAAAGTTCCCAAAGTTGCAATATGAATTAGTAGTTAAGAGGTTAAAAGAAAGCGGGATGAATGTTTAAGGTTTAAAGCCCTCTCATGAATGGCAGTGGTAAGGGATAGTAACATTCCCCGGGCTAGTAGGACAATGACCTAGACTGACCATATATTATGATCAGCACTCAAGGCCCCACTCCAGCTAAGCTAGGACCAGGGAGGACCATGCAATGACTGCTGATGACTCAGGGGATAGTAGGACAATGCCCTAGACTGACCATATATTATGATCAGCACTCAAGGCCCCACTCCAGCTAAGCTAGGACCAGGGAGGACCATGCAATGGCTGCTGATGACTCAGGGGCTAGTAGGACAATGCCCTAGAGAATGACCACATAATATGATCAGCGCTCAAGGTCCAACTCCATCTAAGCTATGACCAGGGAGTACCATGCAACGACTGCTGATGACTCAGGGGATAGTAGGACAATGTCATAGAGACTAACCGTGTATTATGATCAGCACTCAAGGTCCCACTCCATCTAAGCTAGGGCCAGGGAGGACCATGCAATGGCTGCTGATGACTCAGGGGCTAGTAGGACAATACTCTAGACACTGACCATTTATTATGTTCAGCACTCAAGGCCCCCTCTCCATCTAAACTAGGCTCACGGAGGACCAGGCAATGGCTGCTGATGACTCAGGGGCTAGTAGGACATTACTCTAGAGACTGACCATATATTATGATCAGCACTCAAGGCCCCACTCCAGCTAAGCTAAGATCAGGGAGGACCATGCAATGGCTGCTGATGACTCAGGGGCTGATAGGACAATATTCTAGAGACTGACCATTTATTATGATCAGCACTCAAGGCCCCTCTCCATCTAAACTAGGCTCACGGAGGACCAGGCAATGGCTGCTGATGACTCAGGGGCTAGTAGGACATTACTCTAGAGACTGACCATATATTATGATCAGCACTAAAGGCCCCTCTCCTTCTAAACTTGGCCCACGGAGGACCAGGCAATGGCTGCTGATGACTCAGCAGGCAGAACTATAAGCTCCCTAGAACACCCCATCCTTAGCTTACAAGGATGGTGATATTACAGACACTACAAGGAACTATCGACCTTGAGTGTGACTAAAATTGCCAGGAGGGGATCATAATTTCCGGGAAAAATCAAAGAATATTCTGTTGTAGATTAGACGTAGTTACGCCCAGTAGTTTTTAGCATAAACATAGTTGAATGAACCATACTTAGCTGTTACTGAAAGGTAAATTAGCTGTGACAACATCAATAAGCAGACTTGTGTTTATAGAAACCCTGCACTAAATGACGTAGTGGAAACGAATTGCATATTATTTATTTTATTTTTTTATTTATTTATTTATTTATTTATTTTTTTTTTGGAGCGGGCTTATACCTAGTAAAATATTTTGTGTATGACATATAGATCCTGTCCCTAGAAATATTTTTTTTTTTTTTAACTATGCTTCGTTATTTTAACGAATGTTATCCAATTTTCAGTTGGGCGTAAAACAAACGATACATTTGCCTGAAAAAATATTTAAAAAGAAACCAAGTCACGCTGAGCCGGTTCAAAGTGGTGAACATTTTAGAGTTACTTTTTATCGTTCATTCCTATATTCTTTTATTGAGTTTAATCATAGCGTGAATTTTGTTTCAAATCTATATAGATTCTTATCCTAACAAGAGATATTCATCTTTACCCAGTGTTCTGCACTTTTTAAAGCAAAAAAATATAACTTTATTGTTATTGTGTTTGCCGATGCGGTAACGTCCCTAACAGGTAAACGCCAGACTGGGGTTCAAGTACTGCTCAGACTCTTTAGTTGCTTTGGTCGCTGCAACCTCATCAGCTTTGTGAGCTAAGGA
>NC_090748.1:93814563-93822063 GCF_036898095.1 Palaemon carinicauda
CACCGATTCAACTGCCTGATTAGGAAGAGCATTCCACAATTATGGCCTAATTAATACCTTTCCATTACAGCAATTTTATTAGTTATTGATATAAGTGGTATCAGAAAAGATTGCTTAATAGCTTAATAGTAATATATGATTAGTGGAGCCGTGGAATGTGGGAAAATTAGTCTTTTATGTCACTCATTGAACAATAAAGTAGGAATCATTTGCTTACAGTCCAGTTTAAAAGAACAAGTGGTTGGAAGCATTTATTTTTTTTTCATATAGATTGTAATGTCTGTATAATATGATGGTTTTTCTAACGAAAAAATGAGCCTTGAATTACTATTTCGATATTTTTTTTTTTTTTATACGCGTGAACATTAGAATTGGAAAATAATGCGCAAAATTTTAGAAGTTTATTATCGATAGCTGAATGGCATGGTTATGTACTAAAATATAAATGAAAATATATGTGTTTTTAAAGCATAGTTTTTAGGTAATGTTGCTTATGTTTTGAACATTATGTATTATTCCACATTGTTACACAACATAACAATTCTAACAGCATGAACATTATCGAATTTGTCCAAGATGTTAACAGCAACTAAAAAGTCCATAGGGATTTTGTTTCATTGGTTTGCCTACAACCGATCCTCTAATAATTAATTCTAACTTTGGTAAATTGAAATGTCTGAAATAAATTACGTCACGATGTAGAAGGGAATTTTGTTTTAGAGTTGGTTTATCACAGACATCAGTGAATGTCGCTGAGATATATATATATATATATATTATATATATATATATATATATATATATATATATATATATATATATATATATATATATATATATATATATATATTAACGTATAGTTCACATTACTTTAATCCAAGTTAGTCACATACTAAGAAAAAAAAATTTCTGAGATCACCTGCCACTTGGTATATTTATACATTTCAGGGTATAAAATAAAAATCAGAGAGATGATTATTCAATTACAAAACAGGATTTTACTATAGATATATCTTTGAAAATTACATTTATTAATTGAAATAAGTCATTCAGCAAATAATTGTGACAAAAGCGAAAATACTTTTGAATTTTTTTTTTTTAGACCAGAACAACCCGATTTAACCATTACAGTTATTTATATCTTACATTTAGAATGTTTTGCTTATTTCATTTGAAATTATTAACGCAGTTTTTGAGAGAATTAATATTTCAGGTAAGATAAACATAATATACCACCTTGACTAGCTTAATTTGTGCTTTGTTTATCAACCTATTATATTGTACTTTCATAATAAATTAAATTGTAACAAAGTCCGATGATTTTTAATAGTGGGCTTCCAATCCCAGCATTTATTATATAAACCACAGATATGGTATCTCACACATACCACATCCTAGCTGTCAAGCGAAAAGGTTCACATGTAGAAACCATGTGGAACGAAGCAATATTCCTAGTTATCAATCATGTATTGGTTACTGACGAAAATATCAAAGGTTGCATCGGAGACTAACTGTTCTTCACTGATAATCTTTATCCATAACACTATCACAATAACAATTCAGAAATTAGGAAATTAGAGATTTAGATTTCAACAACCACAGATAAAGTTCATATTACATAAAGGTTTAATGATAACATTACCATGATCATATTCCATGAATGTATTGCTCATCTCTAAACATACGGATTGTAGCGGAAATATACAATGCATCAGCATCCACTAGAAATAGTAGTTTCAAGTATGTAATTAGATACGAACATAATGACAGAGGGACACTCAGTAGAGCGCAGACCTCCACCGTGGCAGCTTATTTCTTGACCTTTTGCTCGACCTAGAACTTGACCTTTGACCCTAATATGTATTAATTGGCGTGGATTTTCATACGCTCAAATAGGACTCAATTTTGAAGTCTTTGTGAAAACAATGTCTAAACTTATGGAGTATTGGACATTTTCCTTGACTATGACCTTTACCTTTGACCTTGACCTTCCAGAATTTAATCATTCCCATCTTTTTACATAACAGTTAATTCTTGTACGTTTCTTTACTCTACGAATAAAATTGTACCATGAAGCTGTTCACAAACAAACACACACACACACAGACAAACACGCAAACAGGGTGGAAAACATAATCTCCTTCCAACTACTTTGGAGGAGGTAATAATATATTGCACTCACAATAAACTAAGGTAAATGAACATTGGACGTTAAAGATATATTTTGTTTAGGTGAAAGGATTTCTAATGATTACTATGTTCCTTAGGACTGAATAGAATTTTTTGTCAACCTCAAAGTGAGAACAAGAATAAACACATTCAGCCTATAGATGCAGATACATGAATGTATTTCATTGGCTTCCACTAACAACCTTAGTTTTACTGGATATCTTCTTCAATGCATCAGGTTCCTGTCTTGTTTTTAATATATTTCTCAAAGAGATGGATTTCAATTTGCATACACAAAGTCTGATGCCTTTGAGGTTCCTCGTTTTAAAATCCTTTCCACTAAAAGGATTTATATTATTTGGAAATCTTGTGCTTGCTTTGAAACCTTGTTAATACTTGTCAGTAAAGCATACTTTTTTTTTCTATGTTATCTTGAGGAAGAAAAAATACACGATATACAAGAATAGCTCTTAGGAAATTTATATACAATATAAGGCAAATTTTGAACACAATGGGATTTTTTTGAAGTCATAAAGAAAATTACGAGCACAATAGAACTCTCTTAAGCTTTATATTTTCATATTAAGGACACCTTACTAATTCCATCCATTTTAAGCCTAAATATAGTTAGATATTCCTAACTACTTAGTCAATCATAATTTTCCCCCCGACGTGGCTAATTTTACCGATGATATATACGAACATAAATAATGTGGGGAATCAATCAAAACTCATCAGTTGTGAAAAAAATCTAAGTATAATTAGTGATCTCTCCTGACGGCTGATGAAAAAATCATGCTAAATCTCGGCTGTCCTCAAGAAGTCAGTCAGATAATCGAGAGATGTGATGAGTCATTCTCGCTGATCATGAATAAATCTCATGACAAGGAGGGACACCCCTCTCCTTCCATCAATTTAATTTTACATTTTGATATATTTAATCAATAATGACTATCTGGGAAATTTATAATAACCCCTCCTTCCATCAATTTTATTTTACATTTTGATATATTTAATCAATAATAGCTGTCGAGGAATTTCATAATAACCCCTCCTTCCATCAATTTTATTACATTTTGATATATTTAATCAATAATAACTGTCGAGGAATTTTATAATAACCCCTCATTCCATCAATTTAATTTTACATTTTGAGATATTCCATCAATAATAACCAGATGAAATAAATATAATAACCCATTTTTTTCTTTTTCAATTCATAACGTTATGTCACATCATAACTTGATAGAATTTAAGAAGATAGTTTCATATGATGGTGTAATTGTATGATATAAAAATGTACTCATTAAGATTAAAGGAAAAAATTCACTAAAGGTTTAATGATTTTAAAGGCAGCTCACGAATGGCAGAGGCAAGGGACAATGACATTGCCCTATCAAGCATGACATTGCCTTAGAGACTGACCATATATACATATGATCAGCACCTACACCCCCTCTCCGCTAAAGCTAGGAGCAAGGAGGGCCAGGCAATGGCTGCTGATGACTCAGCAGATAGACCTTTTGGTACCCCAAACTCCCCAATCATTGACTTATAAGGATGGTGAGGTTACAGTGACCAAAGAAATAAACGAGTTTTAGCGGGACTCGAACTATAGCTTGGTGTTCACCAGTCAGGCACGTTACCCAATAGGCCACCACAGTAGATCTTCAGTATGATAAAAAAAGAAAATATTTCAGATGTTGACTGTAAGTTAATAGATCTATAAAGGTGAGAACAGAGACGGTCCACAGTAAAGGGCTTCCGTCCACCTTATACCTTATACATTTTTTATATATTTATTGAAATTCTAGAATTGCATCAGTCGGAGACATAAAAATTCCATGATGTGTTATACGTTATTTAGTATTCGTTCCATGGTGACATGGCACCAACGACCAATATTTCAAATGATAACTGACAGGTTGGCCAACTAACTCAGATAGAAATTTTCACCTTATGTATGCTTGGCAAAATGGATAGCACATAATGTATTGTTACCCTTATTTGGAAGTGTGTTCCAACTACTATCTTTAACAATGGAATGAGTATAAACGGTAAAGATACAAAAGACAAAATACGAGAAAATAGCAATAAGTAAAAGTTTTTACATTGAAGGAAAAATAAACATGTAAAAAATTTACGGGTACTGATAAAATGTATATACCTATCACACTAGAACATTTAACCATCCATGCGTACTTGAGTTGAGCAAAAATAGAATGGTTAAACCCTAATGATTATAAAATTTGATTACCTCCTAAAATATGGAAAGTAAACGAGAATAAGGTATCTGTTTTTTAGTGTAAAACAAATATATGGGTAATTTAAAAGGTTACCCCCTAGTACTTTCAGAAAAGGAAAGACCACACGATATGATTATTCATATATACTGATATATTCAGAATATATATATATATATATATATATATATATATATATATATATATATATATATATATATATATATACATATATGTTTTTGTGTGTTTTTGTGTGCATGTGTGTGTTTTTGTGTATATGTTTAAAGGCATAATGGTCCCCATGAGGGGCAGAGGCAAGAGACAGAATAATATATATACATATGACACACTCATTCCCCTCTCCGCCCAAGCTAGGACTGGAGAGGGTCAGGCAAAAACTGATGTTTACTCAATAGTAGACCTATGAGCTCCACAATCCAGTCAATTCCTAGGTCACAATGACGGGGAAGTTGCAGACACTACTAGAAAATATTAGGGTTGAGAGGGGCTTGAACTCTTGACTAACAAATTGCGAGATATGGCGAGATATAGATACTTCCAATAGGAGGCCACAACCCTGTGTGTTAATGCTCATGAAATGTATAATCTTTCTTTTTCAATTAAAGAGAAAGTTCTACAGATTGCTTACTTTTTATTTATGCTTTCGCAAAAGAATGTAGCTTAATTTTCCTGAAAGGGTGAGATAAGAGGAAATTTGACATGAGAGCAAAAATATGACCTGTACCGCCACTGTCTATTCGAAAAGAAAATGTGACACTGATTAAAAAGCTCTTTCGCTAATCAGAAAGTCCTTTTGTTGGAGACACTAAAAGCAGAGAGGGGGGGGGGGAAATAAAACTCCCCCCCCCCAAAAAAAGCTTGGTAACCTAATATTTAACGCTGCTAGGTCTTCACTACAAAATTAAAACCAACTGTCGTTCCCCAGGAATATATTAGAATTCCCGGAACAATTTCATGTGACACTTTTCTAAGTAAAGAGAGAGGGAAAAAGAGAGATTCTAATTCCACAACGGAATAAATCTTTTCAATTCTACTCGCATTGTTTTTTTAAATGTTGAAAATAAAAAAAACTGGATTAGAAACGCTTACAACAGATATTTATCTTTAACAACCTTACCCATATATCGGTTTACTTTAGATAAAATAAAGTCTTTTAGGTATAATAATCACAGTAAGCCTTAAGTATTAATATTATCTGCTTAAGAATGGTGAGTTTAATAGACTACCATAAAAGAGAAAAATACTTAGCAAAAGTGATATGTAGAAACAATTTCTGATTGGACATTCGCTCCAATATTCCAGGTTGTGTTCTTATGCTTTGAGTATCATGATTTTTATACCCTGTTCTATTCTAAAGACATTGCTATATTTGATTTTGAACGTGAATCAAAATCCAATAAATTTTATTTTATTTTTTGGAAATCTGTATGCATATCCTTGGGTCTGGTGTTATTCAACCATTAGAAGGGCTTATCATATGTAATGTATATATATATATATATATATATATATATATATATATATATATATATATATATATATATATATATATATATATACATACTGTATATATATAAATTTTATATATAAATATACATATATATGTATATATATGCATATATATGTAAACATATACAGTACATATATATACATATATATACACATGTATATATATAAAGAGAGAGAGAGAGAGAGAGAGAGAGAGAGAGAGAGAGAGAGAGAGAGAGAGAGAGAGAGAGAGAGAGAGAGAGAGAGAATCTAGTAGTCCCATTTTCCCAGAGATATTTTTATATCTATAATCTAAGATATATTCTTTCGACTTTCATTAAAGTTTTTGATGGATTCACTTATAGTATACAGCCAGCTAAATCCTATTAATTTTAGAAGTGCATATCAAGAATATAAATAACATCGTGTATAACTTACATTATACAATTAATACAAATCTCAAAGATTTTTTATCTCTACCCTATAGAGAGAGAGAGAGAGAGAGAGAGAGAGAGAGAGAGAGAGAGAGAGAGAGAGAGAGAGAGAGAGAGAGAGAGAGAGAGAGAGAGAGAGAGAGAATATGAATAAGGTTAAACTGTTTTTAACAACGTAATTAAGGGTAATTTCTGGTAATCAGGAAGTTCTTCAGATTAGTGTCGAGTAACAATCTATCTTAGTCCTATGTAATCTTTTAAAATTAATGGAATATAATCAAGGAAAATAATTTTGTAATCATATGAGGCAGATATATGAGCAGGAATCCTAATTAACTATTTCCTAACTTCTACTTAATTAATGTGAATTATATTTATGATTTGGCTTAAGCAACAGTATTAAGAGATTTCTAGTCTAATCTCAAAAATTGCACAGGATTGATATAAAAATCCTTCTCGTAAATTAATGCCAAGAAAATGTCAGATCACTTTTATTGCAAAATTAAACTTTGCTTGAAAAGGTGATACAGAAAACCTATGTACATCAATTATCTAAACACTTATCTTTGCACAAATTTCTTTTATGACTTAACATCTAAGTAAAATCCTTGTCAGTAGTTTCCTGTATCACGAATAAAAGAAGAATAGAGAGAATAGAAAGAAGAATATCACGATATATTTTCCAGATATTAGTAACATATTTATTCTTACTTAAATTCAATTTTATGAATGAACATCAGATTAAAATCCGTGTAGGTAGTTTCCTATATAAAAACAGAGAAGAATGTTAGGATAGATTTTCCAGATATTAGAAATGCTTTTGGGGTTTTCATTTCCTAATATAACTTTCATTTTATTAATCAACATCCAACTAAAATTCTTGTAGATTAATAACAAAATAAAATAATCGAAGGCAGTTTCCTATTTTAGGAAAAGAAAGAAGAATTTCATGATGTATTTCCCAGATATTACAAATAGTTTTTTTTTTTTTCATATAAATTTCATCTTATCAATTAACATCTAAGTAAAATTTCTGTATTAAGAATTAACATCTTAGTGAAATCCTTGTATTATGAATTAGTATCAAAGTAAAATCCTTGTAGGCAGTTTCCTATATCAGGCAAAGAAGAATATCTTGATAGATT
>NC_090748.1:93833779-93836279 GCF_036898095.1 Palaemon carinicauda
TAATTGTTACAAGGTTGTATTCTTTGCTGGTAATATTCTAATTATTATAACAACCAAGAAAAAATTGAACGAATTATTCATTGATTATCCTTAATTGATACAAGGTTTCTTTACTGGTAATTTTCTAATTATTATAACAACCAAGAAACAATTAAATGAAGTATCCATTAACTATCTCAACTTAATTGTTAAAAGTTTGTATTCTTTACTAGTAATTTTCTAATTTTAATCACAAACAAGAATCAAACTAAATGAAGTAAAGCGAAATAGTTACATCGTCTCATAATGTGGTTTTCATAATGAAAATACAAACGAGATGACATTTCAGTCCCTTACTTACCCAATCGTCTCGGGAAAAAAATAATACTTCACCGCCAACGAAATATTACTGAAGTCCTCTTATGTTCCCACCTCCCCCTTCTGTTTTCATTAACGTCTAAAAAACATTTCCTTGTCCTGAAAGGGGATTTGCATATCACGAAAGGGAAAGTCTATTTTCACCTCAAGAAAAAGGGAAAATATTTTTTTTGTTCTTGCTAGAGTAAAATCATATTAAACGAACCGTGAAATAATGCTATGAAGACATTCATAATGACCTCTGACATCTATCTAACTTTCCTGTGCATTAACATGTGAGGTCATTGTCATTTTTTTTTTTTCATTTATAGTTGTGTTTTCAGAAATTTCACATACTATCCAAATTAACATTTAAGAAAAAATAAATCACATTGGACTCCGCATACTGTTCTTTCGGGTTTACCATTATTCTTACAATATGCAGTATGTTATTTGTCCCAGACATAAATAAAATTACTTATTTTCTATGAACCATCAGCTGCATGATTACCTGTCTGTCTATTTCAGTAAAGTTCCACGGATCAATTGAAAATTCATATGAATTTCATGTAAATGTACAATTTTTCTATTGCTCCTAGATGCTTTTCGAGGGAATTATTTGAAAAGACTTTTCCACACAATTTTTACTGTGGGTGTTGCCTACGTAGTATTGGTATTGCATACTATAATAACTTCATTTCTTCTTAAGTTACCTTGGAAAGGCAATATTCTATTTTACTAGCAATAAAAACAAATTTAATCGAGGGAAAATTGGAAAAGTGGTAGGAATGCAATTACTAGAAAATATTTCCGGTTAAACATTAGAATTTATATAACACTTAGCAGGTAACTGGTACTGGAATTTATATAGGAAATACAATACGAGCTACGTTGAATAATTTTAAACACTCACGTGAAAATCAATAGTTAGATACAAGGAACATCGGAATTTTAGTTGACTATTTTCTCATTAAAAAATACTTCATAAAGAGTCCAGTAATTACATATATTTTTTATTCCTTATATCTACTATAATTCCATGCAAGAGTCGAGCTTAACTCATTGGGCTGGAAATCTCCTCCTTTTGATAATAATAATAATAATAATAATAATAATAATAATAATAATGGTAATGATAATGATAATGATAATGATAATAATAATATAATAATAATAATAATAATAATAATAATAATAATAATAAATATAATAATAATATAATAATATTATTATCATTATAATAATAATAATAATAATAATAATAATAATAATAATAATAATAATAAAATAATGTACAAAGCTGGCGATTATTGATTTCCCGAATTAGGAAATATGATGTAGAAGCATTTGAGTACCCAAGAGAATATGGGTCACTCTTCCAACTTTAACTTGAGTGTCACAACAAACACCGTAATGCTTTAAGTATTAGTAACATTTTGATGGCCATCTATTGATATTACAACTGCATATCTATATTTTCCTTTGACCTTGAATGTCTTTCAAATATTAACTGGACTTGCAGATGTGGAAATCCAATAATCCAGAGTCTCTAATGTGCCTTCTGATCTGAATAGATTTGTACATCATTGCCTTTTAGACATGCTGAAATCGAGCTACAACGTTCTGAAATAATGTATATATATATATATATATATATATATAAATATATATATATATATATATATATATATGTATATATATATATATATATGTGTGTGTGTGTGTGTGTGTGGTGTTTATATATGAGGCTAAATGAAAGAAAATATATTCTTCAAAGTTTCATGGCAGTCAGGATAATATTATCTTTCCTCAACCATTTCCGCAATGGTTCGCTTCAATTTATGACCCATTAATCTTCGAAAAACACAACATTTTTCTGCACGCACAGACATTGCTGTGTTGACAATTAACTGCAGCAATAAAATGGTTTCAGGAGTTTGAGATATATTCTTATAATTTTCCTAGCGTTGAACCGTTGTACACCAAGTGCTTTAGGTATATATTTAATGTTTGTTTTTCATTACTTTTATTTATAAACTTATAATTTTTTTTCATATTCAAATAATTTTATTTAAAAAAAGTTTAATAAAACTCTATGCTAGTTATAAAACAGAATGGGAACTAAAAGTATTTTATATAATGTAAATATATTTAGCTACTTATT
>NC_090748.1:93843779-93848779 GCF_036898095.1 Palaemon carinicauda
AAAATTATGAAGAACAGATGGATATCTTAAATATATATACTATGAATTGGAATTACAAAAACTGAATTATCTCTCTCTCTCTCTCTCTCTCTCTCTCTCTCTCTCTCTCTCTCTCTCAAGGTATTACCTTATAATCTGTAGCTATTAACAACCATAATCTGTTCTATAAATTCCTGCTTTCTTCAATGTTCTAAGGAGCTTACGTATTTCCTCCTTCAAAAGTTTGTATTTATTAGATTTCGTTGGGGATCAAAATTTATAAACCTAGAAAATTTTCCAGATATGCTTCAACGTCTTTGGGGAAAATGGGAATGTCCTTAAGTAGTTTTCACTTAAAAGCTTTTTGCAGGTTTCATTTGGTCTCGGAAGCATTACCCTTAATTTCTTAATGACATAATCTAGTATGTCTTTAAATTATTTCCTTATCTCTGCACACCATTTCATTTGGGAAAATATGGATATTTATGTTTAATGTTTTTCGTCTTTAGGGATATTGTAGTTTTTCTTCCCTTTTATTATCTTCTTTCATTAATATATATGAATTTATATATATATATATATATATATGTGTGTATATATATATATATATATATATATAAAATATATATATATATATATATATCTATATATATAAATATATATATATATATATCGATATATATATCTATATATATATATATATATATATTACATAATGTATGTATATATATATATATATATATATATTACATAGAGAGAGAGAGAGAGAGAGAGAGAGAGAGAGAGAGAGAGAGCACTACCTTTAAAGAAAAAAAAAATCACTAAACAATGGCAGTTAGAAAAATAAATGTTCAATGAACATATTTCCGTCTTTTAAAAATAAAAATATATTTAACAACGATGCATTAATAGAATTATAACACATTTTGTGTATTGTTTTGATTTTGTACATGGCTATTAGCTTGTACCAACCGTGTGTCACACAATTGTACATAATTCCTTTTGTATATATTATGCTTGTATCTTCGCTCTGCCCTTGCACTAAAACGAACATGAAAATTCATGTCTGCTGTTTTCCTCTGTAACATTGTCATTTCCTCGAACATGTATTTTCCTGTTGCCTTGAGGATTTCTATATAAAGGACAGTGTTCTTTAATATAGTACTCAGTTGATTGCTTCCCTTCTCTCGGCTCGCCACAAGCTTAATCATGATGCAATATTAACAATAGGCAATTTCCTGAGTGAAGTTCCACGAAGAGGAACATCAGTCCAAATAACTTTAACCCTTGATACAGATTTTACTCTACCATCATTTTTTTTTTTTTAGATTGAACAAAAAGTTTACTTTGCTTATCTTTAAGGAATTTTTTTCTTATCCTATACTGTAGGGGAATCTTACTCTTTACGGGACCCTCAGTCATTTATTCAAGGCATTCAACATCTCATACCTCATATTGCTCGTTTATTGTCAAATCCACATTATCGACACAAGTTTCTTTTAATAACTCATCTATAAAAGATCTGTTTTAATGATGTTACCGTTCTTTAAATGTTTTATTTCATTTGTTCATTGCTTCGCTTGTAGTTTATGTCCTAGTTTCCTTTCCTCACTAGGCTATTTTTCTATGTTGGACCCCTTGGGTTTATAGCATCCTGTTTTCAAACTAGGGTTGTAGCTTAGCTAGTAATGATAATAATATTAATATTAATAATCACAATAATCTGTTCATAGATTTTTGAAAGGAAATTGTATTACAATTCTTACACAAGTAGTTACTACAGTAGTATTAATTGATATGTTTTCTTTTCATCAAGGAGACTAGGAACATAAATGAAGAAAAACTGCTTAGCACATCTCTCTCTCTCTCTGTCTCTCTCTCTCTCTCTCTCTCTCTCTCTCTCTCTCTCTCTCTCTCTCTCAAGAGTGAAAGAATATTTCACGGCTAAATGGAATTTCCAATAAAATCTTTCAACTTTCGCAGATTCTTCATGATAAAGCGTGTCATAAAATTCTGAGAAAGAAGTATATGAACTGATTTATCAGGAAGCATCCGACAAGCTTTATGAACACAAATATCAGGTTTAATAAGCTTAAAAAAATATGGAGTCGGATGTCAGAAACTTGTTTGAATTTATGTCTGATGTCATTACTTCCTCAATTTTTAATTATCATCTTTGAGTCAAAATATCGCTGATAGCTGGTTAAGCTATGCTGGTTCTAGAACAGTATGCTATGTACTACTATACTATGTTATGCTCTACTGTGACGTCATAACCTTAACTTTGGCTGTTAATGGAGTTTCAAAACAATTGGTTACAAAATACAGAAACTCAAGTTTTGATATTAATCCATTAAGTTTAAAGGTTTAAAGACCGCACATGAATGGCAGGGGCAAGGGACAATGACAATATCCCAGCTAGCAGAACAGTGTCCCCGAGAGACTGACCATATATACCTATTGTCAGAGCTCAAGCCCCCTTCTCTACCCAAGATAGGACAAGGGAGGGTCAGGTAATGGCTGCTGATGACTCAGCAGGTAGCCCTAAAGATTCTCCTAGTTATTCCATTCATAGCTCACAAGGATGGTAAGGTTACAGGCACTGCCAAAACTATCAAGCTTGATCGGGACTCAAACCCAAGTTCGGCAGATTACCAACCAGGGACGTTTCCTAAGACTGCAACGGAGCTCTAATGTTTTCTCATTTCATATTTATTCTTATGCTTTCGAAATTTTTGTCTCCGAATTTTTCAACAGTTCCTAAAAGGAATGTGTTTATTTTTCGTCTTTTCATATTGTTTTGATAGTTAAGAGAAATATTAAATAGGATGTTTTGACACCAAGGAAACGCTACCTATCATTTGTTAAGTTCTGCCTAATATTGAAAGGAATTAACATTCTATTAGGTGAATCTATTTCTCTCAAAGCTCATTTCTAGTAAAAATTAAATCATGGGTTAAAGAAAAATATATGAAAAATTTGTCTTCCAGACTAATATATATAACGTTTCCAAATTGTGTGATATTCTCGAATACGAATTTTTTTTGTAAAGAACTGTAAAATAGAGCAAAATATTATGAAGATTTGGGTGCGAATTTCCAAAAGCCATAATTCATGAGAAAGTAAGACACATTGTTTCAAATTCTGCACTGAAGCTTATCTCTGATAAGAAATATCCGGAATAAAGAATATAATCCTAAACTTATGTCTTCAATAATTTGATACATAGCTTAACTTGAAGATTTTTTTTCCAATCTTTATCAATTCAATAAAGAGAAAGCAGTCATTATTTTAAGACTCTAATATCCAGAATAAAGGAAATAATCTTAAACTTATGTTTTTAATGATTTGGTATGTAGCTTAACTTAGAAATTTCTCCCATTTACGTAACATTTATTCCATATCACGTGGATTTAATTGCTCAATACAAAAAGTTTCTATTGTTCAATCTTTTACGATACAATAAAGAGAAATATGTCTTTATTTTAACACTTGAATGCTTTAAAATTACATTTATTCTAAGATATAAACCTTAATTTGAAGATTTTTCTTACCTTAGGTAACATTTTACTTCCATATCACGTGGATTTAATTGCTCAATACAAGGGGTTTCCATTGTTCAATATCTGATAACCCAAAAGGTAAAGTAGTCTATTTTAGCAATTGAATGCTTAAGAATTATATTTATTCTAGGATATAAAGCTTAATTTGAAGATTTTTCTTATTTTAGATAACATTTTATTAATTTTCATACCACGTGGATTTAATTGCTCAATATATGGTGTTTCCATTGTTCAATATCTGATAGCACAAAAAGGCAAAGTAGTCTATTTTAACAATTGAATGCTTAAGAATTACATCTATTCCAAGATATAAAGGTTAGTTGAGGATTTTTCTGATTTTAGATAACATTTTATCAATTTTCATATCACGTGGATTTAATTGCTCAATACAATAAGTCTCCATTGTTCTATTGTTGATGATACTAATATAATCATAGATAATAAGAGAGATTAGTTTTTATTCTGTGCTTTAGAATTACATTTATTCTAAGATATAAATAAAAGATTAAGTAAAAGCAAATAGAGCGTGAGAACATAAAAGTCCTCAAGAAGAAGAAAGCAATAAGTTATGGAGTTTTCCATTGTATTTACTTTGGAAGTATATTGTTTACATTATACTTTTTTTCCTTTTCATGGACTATTTGGAGTAATGTATGTTTCAATAAATATTCTGGATATGCTGTATGTTAAAGGATTTACGTTTGATAGTATTACTAATATAGCTGCAAATTGTATCAAGGCAATGATACTTGTACTATTTTCAGATACCTTTATGCTAGTAAATTTATGTACGTTTTACATATCCTATTTAGGCAATGGAGTCTAATTGGTTTTAGTAATCATCCGTTAATCCAAATTTCTTTGCACTCTAAAATTGATAATAAAATCGTTCGTATTCATGTGTTAAAAGAGTAGTGACCGATATGGTAATGGCCCTTACTGGTGGATGCCAGACTGAGGTTTGAGTCCTGCTCAAACTCATTAGATCCTTTTGTCGATGCAAACTCCCTATCCTTGTGAACTAAGGTGGGAGGTTTGGGGGAGCCTATAGGTTTATCTACTGAGTTATCAGCAGCCATTGCCTGTTCCTCCTTGGTCATAGCTTGGTCAGAGAGGGAGCTTGGGCACTGATCATAGGAATAAATGGGCAGTCTCTAGGGCCATGTCCTGCTCAAAAGGGCAATGCCATTCATGAGCGTCCTTTAAACTTTCAAAGCCTTTAAATGTAAGAAAAATTCTCAAATATACGCTTTTCCTTTGTGTGTAGCCTGAATTGTCTCCTCAAAATGGTTTAAGATCTTATTAAAATCAAGTAATAAAATGGTACGATGAAATGAAATTTCTAATTTTCCTAAAAGTATTATTGTACTTTTTTAGCTCATAGTTATAAACAAAGATTATGTTCTTCGATGACATAATCAGTTATGGCAATGGAATATATATATTTAACTTACAACT
>NC_090748.1:93853779-93866279 GCF_036898095.1 Palaemon carinicauda
TGTTATCATAACTTTAATTCTTCAAAGCAGACCTAACATTTGTGAAACCTGAGTTCTAGTTTAAGAATTATATACCTCTTACCGTGAATATGTGATATCAATCTTTCTCATATACCATATCATGCATATGTAAATATAATTATATCAATAAATATATAAACTTTATGAATTTATAAACAAATAGGATATACGTTCTTTTCTAACTTTCGAGGCTTTACTATGACTTAAAATGATATTTATCTTTTTATGAAATCATTTTTTTTTCAATATGTATCCCCTATCGCAAAATCAGGTTATAGGTTCAATACAGACAGAAGTTTTGAATTAATTTGAAACTTGCTCTCAACTCTTGTAGTTGATGCAACAGGTGATGGACACAGGTGATAGAAGGTAGAGCGTGAACAGAATTTCAATGAGAAGTAAATTCTCGTAAATATAGCGTCACTAGCTCGCTTGTATATCACCATAAACATTATTATTATTATTATTATTATTATTATTATTATTATTATTATTATTATTATTATTACTTGCTAAGCTAAAACCATAGTTGGAAAAACAGGATGCTATAAGCCCAAGGGCCCCAGCAGGGAAAATAGCCCAGGGAGGAAAGGAAACAAAGAAAAATAAGAACAGTAACAACATTAACATGAATATTTCCAATATAAAGTATAAAAACTTTAAAAAACCAAGAGGAAGAGAAAGAGAGAAGTGTATCCGAGTGTACCGCTCACGCAAGAAAACTCTAACAAGAAATATTAGTATGTTATCATTTGTAATATCAATACTTTTATCTATTAGGTTTAAACTATTACCTTGTTCGAGGTTTGCAAACCATAAATTTTGTGCTCTGAATTATTGATTTTAAACGGAAAAAACTATAATTATATTAGTTTAGACGATTATCAATGATAATTTTCTCTACAATATAATTTTAAGTATGTTGATCGCACTTTTCAAAATTCTTGAATATAATTTGACTTGGCTTCTAAGCCTATTCTTTACAAAGTAATGGGCAGACTAATAGCAAAAAAAAAAAATCAATATATAATATTTTAACAAAATATTTAGGTTTTAATATTTTACATATATTCTTCTTCAGTACATATATAAAAGTTAGTATACAAAAATTCTTTCGATTTTCATATCGATGTGGTTATATTTGATTTCTCAGGTCTATAAGCAAATGTAACACTTATGGATTGAACAAATAGAAATAAAACCCCAATAGAAGGAAGCAACACGATTTAAAAGGATGTACTTTGTGATGTAAACAAATAGAGAAAAGGATGTTCACAAAACACCCAACATGAACTTAGAATTTTTGTATGAAACAAAATCAGATTGCTCTGCGTGTCGTATTATCCATGATTTCCCAAGAGTTTTCGTCACATCTAATTTATCATAGAGGAACTGGATTGTTAAAAAATCTCGAACGACATTTCATAGTATATTTTCATTGTAGATATATAACAAAAAGTGTAATGAGTGATAAATTCTGTCGTTTTTTAAACTATACTTGACTTGATTTAAAAATGATTAAGTGCACTGTAAAATGTAAATATAATAGATTTTTCTGAATTATTAAAGAATACACACACACACACACACACACACACATATATATATATATATATATATACGGTAAATATATATATATATATATATATATATGTATGTATATACAGATTAAATCATATAGTGTTATATACATACATAGATTATATCAAAATATTGAACGAGAAATGTTTTTATATCCAATCCACTCAGCCTTCGGGAATAGAAACCCGAAGAGAAAACGTTTCTTTAATTATAGTGTCTTTCCATTTCAGGATTTGAAGTAAAGCCTCTAAATCAAAATGAAATTGGGCAGGTGGCGTTACCAATCAGGCTAACGAGATAAAGAAATCTATAACTTTGTTGATCATAAACATACCTGAATGAATTTAATGGCTAATTGCAACTGATTTACTTCCTCAGACCTTTCTCAGTTCCAGAGAATTATTTCAGGCAAAGTTTTATGTCGAATTGATTTTGCCTTTCATACGATTCTAGTCTCTCTCTCTCTCTCTCTCTCTCTCTCTCTCTCTCTCTCTCTCCGTTTCAGAGAATTATTTCAGGCAAAGTTTTGCCAAATCAATTTTCGCTTTCACACAATTCTAGTCTCTCTCTCTCTCTCTCTCTCTCTCTCTCTCTCTCTCTCTCTCAGTTCCAAATAATTATTACAGGCAAAGTTTTATGTAGAATCGATTTTGGCTTTCACACAATTCTAGTCTCTCTCTCTCTCTCTCTCTCTCTCTCTCTCTCTCTCTCTCAGTTTCAGAGAATTATTTCAGGCAAAGTTTTTATGTCAAATCGATTTTCACTTTCACACAATTCTAGTCTCTCTCTCTCTCTCTCTCTCTCTCTCTCTCTCTCTCTCTCTCTCTTCAGAGAATTATTTCAGGCAAAGGTTTTATGTCAAATTGATTTTCGCTTTCACACAATTCTACTCTCTCTCTCTCTCTCTCTCTCTCTCTCTCTCTCTCTCTCTCTCTGGAAAATTACCTTAACTATAGAATCATTTTGTAAATCTATCAAGAGACAAAAATATAGGCATTTGTAGGTTAGTATTTATCGAAAATATGAAGTCAAATAATAAAGCTTTTCTTTACGTGTAACTACTCAATTTGAATGAGTAAATTTCATACTAATATTAATATAATTTTATGAATTCTCATGTTTTAAGTTTAATATTACCTTTTTTTTTCTTACGCAAAGTAGTTTTAACCAATAAATCGTATCGTGTATTGACCTAAGGCATGGTAAAGGAAAATGCTAAACAGGTTGTAAATGTTAGTCCAATTGTACTAAAAATCACCAGTTATACTGAGAACTCTAGTCAAGTACTTAAAATATCTTACTATATGAATAAAAAAGATACTTTTATGAACATGGAAATTTCTTCAGGCTTATGAATTAATAAATTTAAGTCAAAATGTAAGCATAATTTCCTTTGTTTGAACTAAATAGTGGATCAAAACATCAAACGTAACTGTGATTTCATTTCCAGTTAGATTATTTTTGAAAAATTTACAATTATAGTAAATTTACTTAGATTCAGGAATTGGGATACCCGTGATTATCAACGTTTGAATTTCGAATACCGCACTATCACACTAATTCCTTGTAATGTAATTTAGTCATTCAGTGCTAATACACCTTTAAAGCTTTCACGACTGAATCAGCAACAATTAGAACAGTCCAATCAACTCACTTTATATACACACACACACACACACACACACACATATATATATATATATATATATATATCTATATATATATATATATATATATATAAACACATTTAAAACGCTGTTGGGAGGTTGAACTGACCAAAGAAGAGCATGGAAATTGTCCCTCCATTTCTTTGCTTTAGGCAGACAGGTCCATTAGCAACTCTGACCTGTAGGGATGAGGGATAGCTTCCTTAGGAGGAAAAGCTTTTATATCAAGCTGTGTATTGAAAAAAAAAGGTTACTCTATCATTTTAGAATATATTCCCACTTTAAAAGGGTGTTTTGAAAGCTTTGAAATTAATAAATTTCAAAAAATTTTGACGTGAATTTTATGCCTAATGGCCCCTAAAAAGATACGTTATCCTTTCTTATATATATATATATATATATATATAGATATATATATATATATATATATATACATATATATATATATATATATATATGTATATATATATATATATATATATATGTGAAATTTACGTATAAAAAGCCTTATGGATTTTTTTTTGGAAATAATTCTTGTTGAGAGTTTTATGAACTCTTATTGAAGAGGAAGATATTAGTCCTCTTTAGTATTTATTATGAAAAGCCATTTATTGATTTCATTTAATATACAAATTTCCATTCAGAGAATCAGCACTATTTTGGGGGTTGCTTCTTGGCTAATAAAATTTAGATTTTTCATTTGTTAATCTTTAGTATAACTACTATTTATATCGATCATAACTTACTTAAAACTAGATACAATTGCCACGATATTTAATATTTATAAATTGTACCTTATTCTTTCCAAAAAATATATATATATATATATATATATATGTATATATATATATATATATATATATATATATTACAAAGGAACTCTCAAAAGTTATTGCAACGTTAATATTCATTAGGTAGATTCACATATGAAGGACACCATTATTTCTTTAATTTTTATCAAAACGAATAATTTAAAGGAAATCTAATACATTATTGCAAAAGGTGATATAATACTTGAATAGAGAAAGCAAAAATATTGGACTGAAAATGAATGAGTAAAACTAAGATAATGTGAATTAGGCTGAATTATTTTATAAATGTATACGTATAATCTTTTATTGAAATGGGATCATAAATAATCATAGCGCATTATGATTATAAAAAATATTTCACTTTGACTGATATAATTATGGCAATTTTTTTTTTTTTAGCTTGGCTCGGTGTTCCTGTGAAATACCATCCACCTAATTATAGTGTACAGTAAATATGGCATTTTATTTGGTACATTACTCAGTTAATGAGTGAAATATATAATAAATAGTAAAAAAAAAAAATATTTAAAGTTGAGTAATTTACTCGATCCCACAACATTGAATATGTTGATCCTAAATGGAGGAATATTTTTATGATTACTATATGTTTATAGTTTTCAGATATTGATTCAGAAATAATTCATTTTCTGATTCTGATTACAATACACCCTATTTTCTAGTATTTTCTGAATATTTGATGATAATATGGAAAAACATAAAACTGAGCATTGATTAGATTAATTAAAAGAACTCTATCGATTTTACTTTGCATATGGTTGTTAAAAACTAACTATGTAGGAGAGAGAGAGAGAGAGAGAGAGAGAGAGAGAGAGAGAGAGAGAGAGAGAGAGATTATTTGAATAACAGCTCCTTACTAGTAAGGGTTATAGATTACATCCATAAGATCCAGCTGTGTTTAATTAAGCATAATAGAACTTGCAACATTAATTTAATCCTATTCACGGTAATATAATCGTTTTTCATGAATTACCATCTCATGGCTCTGAAAATCTCAAATATCAAATTGACATGAACGACTTAATCGTAAACAGTTCCCAACAGTAAAGAAGGGATTATCTCCAAAATATAATCCTTATATATATATATATATATATATATGTATATATATATATATATATATATGTATATATATATATATATATGTGTGTAGACACACATATATATACATATATGAATAAATAAATATATATATATACATATATATATATATATATATATATATGCGTAAAAATCACAGGAAAACGTGATGCTTAGATGCAGAAGAACCACAAGGAAAATGAAAATACGAAATATACACTTAAGTCCTGACTAGTTTCGTGATACTTCCTCAGAGGACTGAGGAAGTATCACAAAACTAGTCAGGACTTAAGTGTATATTTCATATTTTCATTTTCCCTGTGGTTCCTCTGTATCTGAGCATATATATATATATATATATATATATAACTATATATATGTATATATATACATATATATATATAACTATATATATGTATATATATATATATATATATATATGTGTGTGTGTGTGTGTGTGTGTGTGTAATTCATAAAAAAAATATCCTCTTTCTCTCTAATTGATTATCATTCTTCTTGGAAAATATCAATCTCTTATGGATTTTTCCCTTAAACAATTTATAAAAAAAAAAAAATAAAATAAAGATGAAATTATCTATAAAATACAATTTTCGAAAAAAAAAAAAATACATTTTGCGCGATCCTTTACAAGCTGCCTTATTAGTGGTCTCCTGAAGTGAATCTCTTTCCATGTCCGTCTGAAAAACATAAAATTCAATATCGATGAAAAATGCAGGAACTTAACCCGTGTGGAAAGGTTCCAGAGGGACCAATATGGCTCATATCGCTGATTTACAAAAACCATCTGGCGCTTCGCTTACGAGTGTAGGATTCTTTATCTTCCAGGTTTATGCTCCACCTACCAAACTTTAGGCGGAAATTATTTGCTTGTGGAAGCGTGATATATACAAATTGGTCCAAAGGCTCCCTTGATAAATATCTAGCATCTTGGACTCGCTTTACATCCCATTGCTGTCATCGGGGAGGTGATGAAAGACGTTCGCATTGATAGTAGAATGAAACTATCAATAATTCGTGTTATTATGAAGAGGAATTTTACTGGATAAAAATAGTTTTCTTATATGGTTTTCCATAATAATTGAAGTCATACTTAGGAAAAAAATATGTTAAATAACAATAATCATAATGGATTAAAAATGACATTGAAATAAGGAAAATAACTAAAAAATGCCGGAGCATAACACACAAATATACGCACAAAAATACAAGCACAAACACACATATACATACATGCACGACCCACACACGCACACACATGCACACACATACACACACATATATATGTGTGTATATATATATATATATATATGTGTGTGTGTGTGTGTGTGTGTGTGTGTGTGTATGTGTGTGTATAAATCATCATCTCCTCGCATGCCCATTGACGCAAAGGGGTGAGTCCAGATTTCACCAGTCGTCTCTATCTTGAGCTTTTAGATCAACACTTTTCCAATCATGATCTTCTACCTCACACTTCATAGTCCTCAGCCATGTAGTCCTGGATCTTCCAACTCTCCAAGTACCGTGTGGAATCCAGTTAACAGTTTGGAGAACTAATCTCTCTTTGGGAGCAGGAGGAGCATGCACAAACCATCTCCATCTACTCGTCACCATGATCTCATCCACACATGGCCCTCGAGTACCCTCTCTTATAATTTCATTTATAAATCTGTCTTGTCATTTAATTCCAATATTTTCCCAAGAGCTTTGTTCTCAAATCTGCAAAATATGCTGGTCATTGTTTCATTTTCATACCACGATTCATGTCTATAAGTAACACTGATCTCACTAAACTGATATAGAGCCTGATTTTTATTTGTAATTTCAGGCCATTTGGTTTCAAAATTGTATTTAACCAAGTCATTATCAGATTTACTTCTACAATCTTTCATTGAACTCAAATATATATACATATATATATATATATATATATACATATATATATACGTATATATATATATATATATGTGTGTGTGTGTGTGTGTGTGTGTATATATATATATATATATATGTAATTTATATATATATGCATATATATATATATATATATATAGACAGATACATAGATGGATTTTTCGTTTAATTGTCAAGCGGAAGTTGTAAGATCATTATATCCTTCCTTTAGGAAAGATATCTATACCATTAAAAGATATGATCATAACGAATCATAGTTTGAAGAAACCTTTGCATTTTAATGGAGCATAAACGCAGAGGTAAGATATTGCGAAAATTTGCTAATTAAATAACTCTTTACTTCGGTATAGCAAGGGAAGTTTGTGCCCAAAAAGGGATTTTTTGCAGTTGAGGAGTTTCTTGATTGACTTTTTTTTTTTCGTGAAAAGAGCCATCAAATTAGCCTCAACTGGTAAAGGAAATAAGAAAATTTAAAGGTTAAAAGTTAAAGGTTGCCAGTGGCAAGTGGTGATTCTGCTTCGATAATATGCTGAGGTAAAAATATGCTTCGCGTAATGAGATACACGTTAAAGGTTTAGAGTTTTAAAGGCCGCTCGTGAACGGCAGAGGCAAGGGACAGTGACATTGCCCTATCAGGCTGGTATATGTCCTGGAGACTGATCACATACATATATGATAAAGCGCAAAAGCACCCTCTCCACTTAAGGTATGACCGAGGAGGTCCAGGCAATGGTTGCAGATGAATCAAACTTTATATGCTTAGCTAACAAGGACGATGAGGTTGCAGCGACCAAAGATCATAACCTGTTTGAGCCGGACTTGAATCCCAGTCTGGTGATCACAGATAAGGACGCTACCACCAGGCCACCACACTTCTTAAAATGTAATAAACAAGTTGTCTTATTTCATTAATAGACTACATCTTCATGCATAGAACTAGATACAGTAACTCTTTGTCATAAGATATTTCTACCTTATTCTAATTGTTAATTACTCCTCCTGTAGTTTATTTGTTTCTTAATTTCCTTTCCTCACTGGGCTATTTCCCTATGCGAGATATTGGGCTTATAACATTCTGCTTTGCCAACTAGAGTTGTAGCTTAGCAATTAATAATAATAATAATAATAATAATAATAATAATAATAATAATAATAATAATAATAATAATAATAATAATAATAATAATAATAATAATAATAACATGAAAGAAGTGTCACTTATAAAAGGAGATTCTTCTAGTAAAGGAGATATAAGGCAAAATAATCCTACTAACTTTGATATAGTCAGTTGAGATTCTGTCCATTATCAAATGAGAATTTGAAATACATGTCAGCTTTGAAACTTTGTCAAAGAATACCTTAAAAGAAACGATGAATAAAAGGAGATAACACTCAATTTAAAACGTCTTCATTTCTTTAATATAAGATAATGAATTATATATTAACATTATGAAAATACTAGTATTGATATCATTAATGAAAAAAAAATTCCAAATTCTCCTCGGTAGAGAAGACTATAGTTAGTAGCTAACACTAGATTTATGATAACACGAAGTCATTAAAGTAAACAAGGTCTATTTTAGTCAAGCTAACTTATCCCAAAGTGTAGAATTTTAATTTTCTTGCTGCATTAGTTAATCGGTAGTGTACGAGACTATTTTATATAGCGATCAGGCTACAAACTCCTCATTCAGTTAATTTATTTTAGACCTTTTGTTGATAACTAAAATCACCAAGTAAACCCATAAAAACTTATTTGAAATTTTGGTTCACATCACAGAACTTTCAGTCAGTAAAATATATTTTATCTTTCTTCCATAGTGTACGGATTCATAAGCTCCAGGTAAAAAGGAAATAAGCACTGGAATATATTTCTCCAGCAATATATGTTGTCTTCGCTTTTATATTTCCTGGGAGAGAATATTTCTCAGATCTAACAGTATCCTTCATGTAGATCAGTGGCAACAGATGGCATATTGTCTTAAAAGGAAAACGATATACAATTCAACTTCCCATTTCTTTTGAGACTAAAAATCATTCGACATTTGTAAAGAAAAATGGAGAATTTAGGTCGAATATAAAAGGCATCACCTGACCTAGTAACTATTGATGATATTAATGATATGTACGAAAACTAAATGTTTCTGAAATATAAAATGAATATCAACAGAATTACTATATTCTTATTATTAAAGAGTGCAGTGATTCTGAAAAATAAAACGCAAATATTTTATAAAAATATGTAACATAAAAAGCATTTATCTCAAGACACAAACATATATTTCCTCAACTTATTCTTAATCCAATTAATATCATGTTTTTTGATGTAGATGTCACAATTCTTGAAAATAAATAAATAGATAGGAACTTCTAAGAAGACATAATGAATGGAATACTTTAATAGCAGCAGTCTTAAATTATAAATAGGATCGTTAATAGTATTATTACTCGGGAATGGTTTTTGTCTCAGTTAATAATAATAATAATAATAATAATAATGAAGTTAGGAGGAGGTTATGTTTTCGTCCCTGTTTGTCAGTTTGTCCGTTTGTCTGTTTGCTTGTGAAACCTTCTGGGACGTGGAACTGATTCAAATTTGAAAATCCTAGGTCAAAGTTCAAGGCCAAGGTCGAGAAAAGGACGGCTGAAATAAGCTATGGTATGATAATCAGTACGATGAAAATGATGATAAGACTTTTAGGTAGGTGGGGAGAGTGAAATGTCCAGATGGAAATGAAGAGAGGAATTATTATTTTATTTAGGAAGGTACTGTGAATATAGTGATCAAGATAAAACCAACATAATAATACCTGAATTACCAGGGAAAGGGTATAACATATACCATCATTTTCAGCGAAAAAGTAAGACAGGTGGCAGACAAACAAGCAGGCAAAGAAAATTGTGGGTTTAAGCTAGGAAGAAAGCTTGCGGATGATATGTTTTCTTATGAAACATTTATGAGAAAAGTTTTAAAATATATGAAAGAAGTTGTCTGCGGCCCAAATGATCTTAGAAAGAATAGTTGAATCAATAGATAGTCAATATGAAATATGTTACGAATATGAAGCAAAGTTATTAGTTTATGGGAAACCGTGACGATTGCATTATGGCATACGGAATTATGTTCCAAATAAAGAAAGAATGAAAATTAATGGTAAAGGTAGGTCTGAGACCAGAAATACAGTGTGTGTGTATATATATATATATATATATATACATATATACATATATATACATATATATATATATATATATATATATATATATATATATATATATATATATATATATATATATTATATATATATATATGTTGTGTGTGTGTGTGTGTGTGTGTGTGCAATTTAAGATAACTTGCTTATTACGTTTGTTGTTAAGGAGATCTTAAAATACTGTTAATTGTGACTTAGGAATAAACATTAAGAAACATATATTTTACTATATAATGCAGGCCTATATATATCATTGTTTTTATAATAGTTATCCCTTGTTAGGCTGGGAGGAACGTAGAGAGTAGAGGTCCCCTTTTTTTTTTTGTTTCTTTGTTGATGTCGGCTACCCCCCAAAATTGGGGGAAGTGCCTTGGTATATGTATGTATGTATGTACTTTTATAATAAAATCCTTATTATAAAAATTCATTAAACCAATTATTTTTGTTTAGAGATGGAATTAATCGTAAATAATATTTAATTCTAATAAACAGAACCTATTGCACAGAGAGAAATCTTTCCTTTGAAAATTTTGCTCGCGGAAGTAGAAGTTTAGTGGATAATTAGTGACACGTTGGGATTATATCGTAATATGTATCACTATGCTTATCAAACTCTCTACTCTCAAAGTACAAACTATCGGGAAAACTCGTGATGTGATTCCTCCATAACTTTGGTGATATATTGTTCATTGGAAATTTCCTTGTAAGTAATTAGATAAAGAATTTGCTGTTCTACGCAAAAAGGTAATGCCTCATTATTATTATTATTATTATTATTATTATTATTATTATTATTATTATTATTATTATTAAATGCTAAGCTACAACCCTAGTTGGAAAGCAGGATTTATAAGCCCAGGGGCTCCAACAGGGAAAATAGCCCAGTGAGGAAAGGAAATAAGGAAAAATAAACCATAACTTTGGTGATATATTGTTCATTGGAAATTTCCTTGTAAGTAATTAAGTAAAGAATCTGCTGTTCTACGCAAAAAGGTACTGCCTCATTATTATTATTATTATTATTATTATTATTATTATTAAATGCTAAGCTACAACCCTAGTTGGAAAGCAGGATGCTATAAGCCTAGGGGCTCCAACAGGGAAAATAGCCCAGTGAGGAAAGGAAATAAGGAAAAATAAAATATTTTAGGAATAGTAACAATATTAAAATAAATATTTCCTATTTAAACTATAAAAACTTCAACAAAACAAGAGGAAGAGAAACTAGATAGAAAAGTGTGCCTGATAACTAGCACTTAATCTTACTTCGCTGTACTGAATTAATGTTATTTATAAATTAAACAAATTACTATCGAAATTATATATTATATATTGTTTTTAACAGAAGCTTTTGATATATCTCAGTATCGGATCTTGACTACAATCTTCATAAAATTCATTACATTGACTCATTATTACTCCATTGAAAAACTTTCAGAATCTTAACTTTATTGCTTCACAATATGCATCTCATTACGAGGCAACTTTCCTTACTAAAACCTTATAAATTTTTCTTCTATCAATGATAAAATGTTCATTACTTATGTCTCACCTTAAATTCTAGTGTTCATATTATATGATTGGCATTTCTGCACATTGCACACATAACTAGGTGTCTTTTATAGCTTTCTTATTTATTCAACTAAAAATATTCTATTTGCCCATTCATATCTATTCTTTACTTCATTCATATCATGATGACATTAATTGCTAATGCTTTTCTCTCCAAATAATAATTTTTATGTAAATTTAATGTTGGCTTCAAATAGATAACTACCAAAAACTCCCATCGTTAATCCCATATACATTATCCTGGTATTTTATGTCCTCTATCTTTACGCATATCAATTACTCTACCACATTTAATTTTCTCTATTATAAGCTTTAATTTTCTTGAAAGACATAATATATTTTCTAAAATACCATTAATATTCCATCTGAATCCTATCCTGTTTTTTTTTTTTTTTTTTTTTTTTTTTCTAACAGCTTAGTAAACCGTTCAGCTTTTTGAAAAGCTTGGAGGCCAAGATTAAAATTTCGTATAATTTTCATTTTCTATCAAATAATATTTATTGTAAAGATTCTCGCCTTGTATGTAGTCTTTGAAATATTATATCATAAGTTTTTAGTTTGGTTGGCGAGACCCCCTAACATTACCACGATATTTTGTCTAACCA
>NC_090748.1:93871279-93873779 GCF_036898095.1 Palaemon carinicauda
AGGAAGATTAGTGAAAATAACATGACAGAGGTGAAATGACAATATCATATATCATTATAATATGCTTGATGTTATCCTCAGTTGAATATAGTACCACTTCATAGATGTATATGATATTAAACGCCAACAAATAAATCATCATAAGATAATATGATAATATAATTAGGAGATTTATCATCCTTGATCACTAAAAAATATAACCCCTGGAGTTTCATGTCAGGAGGAATCAAAATATATTTATAAATTAGAATTAACTATTTTGTTCTTGTATTGAACTATTGTTTAGTCATATGTTTATAAATATTTATATACCAATAGGTCTCATGATTATATTGTCTATGTAGTTCCAATTGACTTGAGTTTCATACTTTCAACCTGGAAGATGAAAACAGAATCTATAATATTCATGACATAATGATAGTGGCCCTGGAAAACCAGTCTAGGTTTATTCAAGTTAATTAAATTAGGATCAATTTTGTAGGTCCGTTTTCAAATCTCTTCAAAGCTGTGCCTGATTTTTTTCATATTGCTAAATAGTGTTTTATATAAGTAAAAGATAAGTAGTTCTGTTACCTCAATATTAAATTTCACCAATTTTAAAGCAATTTATTTCTCTTTGAATGATTTATCTTTATTTCTTTATTATCTCTGACTTTTTCACCATAATTCCTTTTGCATAATTATTCGATTTCTTATATAAATTAAACTATTTTATTTGATCAACATTAGATACATTTTTGGTATTCGGTCTTTGAATTCATGTTCAAATGAAATCAATCAATAGAAACACATTATAATTACGTGTCATAAAATTGAGCACCAAAGTAGAAATCGATGCTTTTTTATCGTGTGAGGGCAAAACATTAATTTTCTACCGGAAGGTAATTGATGACTCAATTGCAAAAAGGAAGTTGATTAACAGCGTAATGATTATGAATATCTCAAGATAGCTACAGCTTATTATTACCTTCATTAAAATTATCACATCTCTCTCTCTCTCTCTCTCTCTCTCTCTCTCTCTCTCTCTGTTGGTGATTACTTTTTTATATCACTATTAATAAAATCATTAGCTCTCTCTCCTCTCTCTCTCTCTCTCTCTCTCTCTCTCTCTCTCTCTCTCTCTGTTGGTGATTACTTTTTATATCACCATTAATAAAATCCTCAGTTCTCTCTCTCTCTCTCTCTCTCTCTCTCTCTCTCCTCTCTCTCTCTCTCTCTCTCTCTGTTGGTGATGATTTTTTTATATCACCATTAATAAAATCCTCAGCTCTCTCTCTCTCTCTCTCTCTCTCTCTCTCTCTCTCTCTCTCCTCTGTTGTAATACGAAAATAATTAACAATAACTTGATAATAATAATAAAAAGAAAATCTTAAAACATCAGTTTATCCTGTAAAAAATTGAGATTTCACATTAATGTTATTTCGAGAAAACTCAAAGAGATATATCGAAGTAAATCCTCTTTTTCTCAGGTACCATTAAAGCTAAGTAGAATAATGTTCTTAAGGCTAAAGGCACATACAAAATGCCACTTATAAAGACTCTCAACTCTCAAATATCTTATGTAAGTTCGTGGTAGAGATTCTTGTTCCTTTTCGAAGAGAAGTTGTCTAGTTATTTTATTCCCTTTACTATCTTTTCTTTATTATTTCTTGAATTCACAATTATTTAAGGATTAAATATATGCTTATTATATTCCTTTAATATTTCTATATTTTCTTGTTTAGTGAGACTATGTTGAATACATAGTGGGAAATTTCAACTTACCATGAAATTTCAACTTCACATGATAATTATCTTTTTGAAGAAAATGATGATAAAATATAATCTTTCTATTGAAAGCTGAATTCTAAAAAGATACCGTATCACTAATACAAGGGTAAAATAATCAGTCATATTGAAAAGATTATTATACATATAATCATATAATCTTTTTTATATGAAATTTCAATCATAATCCGAGAGATATTTCTCTTTATTTTCATGTTAATTAAAAACTACTGATAAACATTTAGATAAATCATTGGGTTATTTTATATAGGACATTTATATGTATCCCTAATTTATGAAATTATCCAATATATGAAATGATCTATAGAAAATCGCTATGTATCCCTAATTTATGAAATTACCCAATGTATGAAATAATCTATAAAACATTTCTATGTATCCCTAATTTATGAAATTATCCAATATATGAAATGATCTATAAAACATTTCTATGTATCCCTAATTTATGAAATTACCCAATGTATGAAACATTTCTATGTATCCCTAATTTATGAAATTACATATGCAACGCTTCTATACTCAGCCGAGACAATAACACATATTCAGATACACACAGATACACAAAAACCACTTGCGTTATTATTATTATTATTATTATTATTATTATTATATTATTATTATTATTATTATTATTATTATTATTATTATTATTATTATTATTATTATTATTATTATTATTATTATTATCACCGGGGAATATGAATATTTTTAA
>NC_090748.1:93877346-93879846 GCF_036898095.1 Palaemon carinicauda
ATCCTACACTATCAAACTTTTTGGAGTGTCATATTTCCTTATGTTAAGATTGACTTATCATGAATATGTATTGTTTTGGAGTTTGTAATATTCACTCTTATAGCCATTTCATATAAACCCACAGTGAAAAAAAAGGGAGAATACTTGAAATATGTCATATAAAGAAGATTACAACTGCAGTTCCCGGAACCAGACTCTTTTATTTACTGTTCCCAAACCCGCACTAAGGTTTCAGTCCGCAGAAGTCTCTCTATCAAACAATACCACTTCAGTGATTGGCTGCAATCAATACGGTGGTACACAGGCAGCACTATATTGCCTCTGAGAAGTGCTGCCATCTGATGTCAGGCAAAGTAGCATCAAATACTCTTCTCTTCGATATATGAGTGTTCGTCTGTTTCGGGACCTTGAGTGTTTACTTATGAATTTATTCATTAAGGTAGATAGTTATTTAATTAGTTATTTTCTTATCTAATCTTAAAGAGCAGCTGCGAAGGAAAAAAGAAAAATAATGAAATATTTGTAAGCAGATATTCTGATATATAAGATTCAATAATCTTCTTATTTCAAATCGTCTAAATAGAAGGTAATTCTAAGATTTGTGAGCTAAGTATATGCTGATTGATACGGTCATCATCGAAATATCACACAAAATAAACTTTGGATATTTCAGTCTTGAATTTTGAGAGAGAGAGAGAGAGAGAGAGAGAGAGGAGAGAGAGAGAGAGAGAGTTAAAAGGACTCACAAGGATTTTAGATTTGGATGTCTCAAATACTTTTTAGTAAATCCGGAGAGACCCTATTTGCTCTTTGGTAGAGCGATTTAGTTTAAACATTTAGAGAGTTTTTATGATCTTGTCTAACTTATTCTTGAACTCGATTACCGTGTTACTGTTTATAACATCCGCTTAAAGGGAGAGAGAGAGAGAGAGAGAGAGAGAGAGAGAGAGAGGAGAGAGAGAGAGAGATAATATCATGAACCATAAACTAATATCAGATACTCATAAAATTGGAAACCTGCAGTGATGGAGACGGGAAGGAGAGTTTTATTCCAATGGGATATTTATTAAGATGTAAATATTTTTGTTGAAGCCTCAGGGCGTCAGCTTTTTAATCTTTATGAATATGTAAAAATAAAAATGCTTTTGGATTTCGGATGGATTTACTTTACTAAAAGTTTTCCATTGTTGTGTCTTTATAAAACAATATTTTCAAATCCTTGGTATACATTGCAGAAAAAGCTTCAACTTTCTTATTTCATCTTTGGTTTTCTATTTTCACTTTATATGTCATTACATCACCCAATTCAACGTTCCATAGGGTTAACTACGTATGCAAAATAAGAATTAGTTGTGCAAATAAATGCATTCGTTTTGTAATGAAAATATCTCACTGGTTGATTAAGAAAATTACCTAGGACCATTAAAACTTAAAATTTTCACTTTTTGTTATAATTTTTGGTGGTTTAGTTTAGTTTATCTTGACTTTTTGTTGTTTTACTTATTTCTATCATTTTTATTTTCACTACCTCATTCTGTACTCCCTAATACTCGCTTAATCCCGATTGAGAGTATTACGATAGAATCTTTAGTTTTGGAGACACTTGAGAGTATAAAAAGGGCTAGATTTTAATATATATATATATATATATATAATATTTATATATATATATATATATATATATTTGATATATATATATATATATATATATGTATATATATATTATATATATATATATACATGTGTATGTGTATGTACATGTATTCTTTTCTGAGTGTCGATATTAACGTGGTGAAAGGGTTTGTATACCGCCTTGATTACCAGAGCTATAATAGACAGAAAAAATATACTATGTTGGTTTGTTCTAAGCAAATCAGACAAAAAATCTGGAACTTCTTTTGTCAAAATATCACATTCATAGATAAACCCTGTTGGTCCTTCAAACATACTTAAATTGCATAATCTGGAAAAGGGTCATCTCTCCACTTGTCCCCTTTACATCAGGGTCTTACTTATATTCCAGTCACAGAAACATTTATCCATATGTGAAATAAATAACAGCCTAGATGGACAAGAGTAGCAAGACTTAGGCCATGTCATTGCCCCCACCAAGGGACCGAATAATATGCTGTATCTCATGCATACAGATGAATTTTCGGATTAGATAAACGAAATAGAATCTACTTGCATGCAACTTTTGTCTTGATGTTGGAATAGAGAGATTTTTTTTTTTTCGAGTACTTTTGTTTTATGGATGGATTCGTCTGATCACGTCTAGTATGTCTCTATGTATATGTATGTTGTCTGCAAAGAATTTTGTGTAGGTGTCATGAAGATGGATATCTCTGAAATAGAATTACTACTACTTACTACTACTACTACTAACTACTACTACTAACTACTTACTACTACTAATAATAATAATAATAAATAATAATAATAATAATAAATAATAATAATAATAATAATATATATTAATATTATTATTATTATATATTAT
>NC_090748.1:93884846-93887346 GCF_036898095.1 Palaemon carinicauda
ATTAGAACAAGTTTTTAAAGGTAATACTGAACCTAATAAATGATTTATGGAATTATCATCTATCAATTATGTTTTATTTTTATTTATTTTTTTGGAATACATATTTCACGTAGTCTAGGATGAGTATGGCGTTATTGTCTCTGTACTTATTGTCATTTGTTTCTTTGTCTATACATGATATTTCTTTTAAGTAAAGCTGGCGTTGTTTATAAATTATTCTACCTCTACGCCTACCCTTTGCTTCATTCTAAATCAGCCATCTAAAGAGGAATTAAAAGTTAATTAAAAAGAGAATAGAAAAACAGAACATACCCGATTATAAAACCCTTTAAAGATTCTGTACCAGAAAAAAAAAATAATACCTTACGATTACAACTTTCTAATATTTAGTAGATACATATAAAGAAGGTATTTTTGCCTAATGAAAAGAAATATCTACAATAGTTCATGTTCTTATTATTTTTAATCAGACTTTCAATCCGAAGAAAGTTAAGATTACTTGGAGAGAAAGAGTAATAACCAGCACTGTGAGAATTGGAAAATGGAATCGGACAGACAGTCGAGAGAAGACCAAAATGAGACAGTAAACTTGACAATCTAATAATTATCCAATGTTGGCAGTTGTAAACTTGTCTATTTCACCGTTGACTGAGAAGCTAACGGACTCCTGCCTTGATTTCAATGAAATAATTCCCAAACGGCTATAAAAAAATACACCATAAAAGCAGGAAAAGATTTTCTAAGTAAAAAAAAGTTTCATTATTTCAAATTGAAAAAAAAATAAGATTCTACTTGATTCCATCATTCGTGGAAGGAGCATTTAGGGCAAGTATACAAGCTAGATGTAAGATCAATATTCAAAGCAGGCAGTGATAACGCTGTTTAATAGCAAAAAAAAAAAAAAAAAAAAAAAAAAAAAAAAAAAAAAAAAAAACCATCATATAAAGGTAATAAACTATTTTGCGTGAAAGAAAGCTAGTAATTTATATCAATGTGCCATTCTAATTCTAAAGCCTACTATCTAACAAAGGTATAAAAGAATTAGTAATTAGAACGCCCTCAACAGACGTATTTGGAAGACATTCATGAAAAAAAAAAGTTTTTAGGGTTTGCAAAAAGAGTGGTTAACTAAATGTCAGTTCCTTATCTGAAATCATATTTGGTGAAGTAATGACGATCAAGTGTAACTAAATATTTGCACGTCATGTATATGTTAAAGTTACTGATAATATCTCGTACACGAAGGAAGAAAAATACCGAGTAATCGGCAAAACCTTTATGAATTGAAATGAAAAGAGTAATTAATAAAGAGTTTGCATATTCTAGAACCAAGATCAGTATATTCAGATCTGAATGAATACGCCTATATGTATACAGAAATAAAGATATATTCTACCACTATTAGATAGAGGCTGTAATACGGGTCTCTCATATGATTTACATATCTCTAAATTAATGGAAAATATTTTTTTTTGAATGTTAGGGAAAGGTTAACAATAAATGAGGTGTATTATGAGATGTCCTAATAAAAGACATTACTATATTACAATCAATGACTCTTCCTACTGAAGTGTTATTGATTAATAGTGAAACCTGGTGTGATTAAGAAACAGCTTCGTTCAATTCTTAGGCCTTCGCTTTCTAATACTTACAGACATATTTATAATCAGGAAAACATCATTGTTTTTCATTTGAACCTATGCTCAACAAAAGGTAACAGGAAATATACTGTATTTTGAAAATATTCATATATAATTGCATTTATTGAAAAGATGGTCTGGAAGTTCAAATCTATATAGCACTTTTAACTCATTTCGTTTTATTATTCAATGTATTGGTAAGATTTGTCATAAAAGTAAAACTGTTTCTCTATATTCGCCACAAGACCTGAATCGTCAACTGTACTTAAAAGTAAAATATATTGGTGTAAACAACAGTTTTATTTCCAATAATACTAGATAACACTAGAGACCATTAGGACACTGTTTCATCTCAGTATTAGTGTGATAGACGCAAGACAATTAACTCTCTAATGTCATCAGTAAATCAAAGCGTGTGATCATTGCCTGACTCATGGCGTGTGTGTACAGCCTATTGGACCCTGTTTATCTATTGAACTGTGTGTTTACTCTTCTATTTGTCCATTTAAAGGGTATGTTCTAAAATATTTTACCTGAAAGATTATCAGTTTCCATTGCAACACCACTGTGAAAGCAGCGTAAATTTAACGTTTTACATACATATATCTTTTTTTTCAAATAATGATAATCAATATTATTATTATTATTATTATTATTATTATTGTTATTGTTATTGTTATTGTTATTGTTATTGTTATTGTTATTGTTATTATCAACGCCTTGTGGAGTATGACTGCATCAAATGATGCGGATCGAGAGGTTTTTTTTTTTGTAAGAGAAACAAATATATATAAATATATATTACTTCACATACATTAATCAGGATTACTAGATTTAATGTTTTTACTTTAAATTTCCAG
>NC_090748.1:93892346-93904846 GCF_036898095.1 Palaemon carinicauda
AAAAGTCTAGTAAATATAAGCATTGAGGTGACAGGACTACTTATATTCTAGTTATATTATTATTATTATTATTATTATTATTATTATTATTATTATTATTATTATTATTATTATTATTATTATTACTAGCCAAGCTACAACCCTAGTTGGAAAAGTAAGATGCTATAAGCCCAAGGGCTCTAATAGTGAAAAATAGCCCAGTGAGGAAAGGAAATAAGGAAATAAATAAATGATGAGAATAAATTAACAATATATCATTCTAAAAACAGTAACAGCTTCAAAACAGATATGTCCTATATAAACTATTAACAACGTCAAAAACAGATATGTTATATATAAACTATAAAAACACTCATGTCAGCCTGGTCAATATAAAAACATTTGCTCTAACTTTGAACTATTGAAGTTCTATTGATTCAACTACCCGATTAGGAAGACCATTCTACAACTTGGTAACAGCTGGAATAAAACTTATAGAATACTGTGTAGTATTGAGCCTCATGACGGAGAAGCAATATGAAAAAAAAATCAGGCACAGCTTTAAAGAGATTTGAAAACATAAAGACATACACGACAATCGTAATCTAATTAACTGGAATAAACCTAGAGTGGTTTTCCAGAGCCACTGTCATTATATCATGAATATTTTAAATTCTGTTTTCATCTGCCAGGTTGAAAGTATGAAATTCTCAAGTGAAATGGAACTACGTGGAAAATCTAATCATGAGACCTGTTGGTATTTAAATATTCATAAACATATGACTAAACAAGAGTTCAATCAAGGAACAAAATAGTTAATTTTAATGTATAACGACATTTTGATTCCTCCTGATATTAAATTGCAAGGGTCTATTGATTAGTGATCAGGGATGATTATTCTCCTAATGATATTATCATATGATCTTGTGATGATTTATTTGTTGGTGTTTAATATCAAATACATCTATGAAGTGGTGTTATATTCAGCTGAGGAAAACATCAAGCATATTATTATATGATATGATATTGTCATTTCCCCTCAGTCATATTTTTATTTTCACTAATCTTACTGAATGTTTCAACTTTATATATTATCCTGGTATTTTCTCACCAGATTATAAAGGAAATGTTGATTTTAATGTTGTTATTGTCCTTAAAATATTTCATTTTCCTTGTTTCCTATCCTCACTGGGCTATTTTCCGTGTTGTGACTCCTGCTTTTCTAACTAGGGTTATAGTTTAGAATGTAATAATAATCATAATAGTAACGAGCTATCTTTGAAAAGAATTATGAAATTAAAGATATCATTAAATGATATACGCTGAAGCATATATTGGTTCAATATATGGCAATAAATATACCACCTTGGTCCTATAAAGAAGTCTTCATTTTAGTTTAAGAAGTATATCAAAAACCTAAATCCAATTTTTTTTTTCAACCCGGGAAAAGAAATTTATGATGGTAATAAACCCTCCACTCGAGACCTTGAGAAGAATTTATGGTTTGATAATTTCATGAAAAATTTTACAGAAACACAAACCCATACGTATTAGGTTCATTTTGCAGCAGCAAATAGAATTTCTGATTAGATTTATTCCTAAGTTCATATATGATATTTAAATCTGAATAAATTTGAAAAGACATGCCTCTTTCATCATTAAAGTACGCTTAAACTTAAAAAAAAAAATAACACTAAGTTCAAGCAGGAAAAAAAAAATATTATAAGATTTACAAAATTCCAGGTCATACAGAAAAATCGAAAATGAACGCATGATATTATTACTTATGATCGGTTTACCAATTCGTTAAACAAGAGAAAGATTACAGAGAGGGATGCAAGAGGAAATTAGTTCATCAAGAACGAGTCGTCTTTGCTCTGACACTCTTATTAGTCTGCGTTCGATTTCCTATCAAGTAATGAGATTAATGGATCACTTACCTTGGTCTTCTTTCCCCATGTTACTAGAAGGATTTTTTCATTGACTGGCGATGTTTGTGACTTTTAAAAACAAGGAGAGCTTGTTTGTAGATTTTGTTTACTCTCCTTTTTCTCAAATTTCGAAAATTTATCGAAAGAACAATAAGCATTTAGAATGTTTGGGTTTTTTTTTATATTTTTTACTAACTTCTCAATAAAAAAAGGTGTTGAATAAAAAAGTAAAAGATTGATTACAGAATGTGTTTTTAAGAATATCAGAAACTGTTGGTGGAGGGGCTCTTACTCAAACAGATTTAAGAATATTCTATTCAAATACAATTATTTCTCTTAGATGTGAATATGCTTACACCTCTTCTCCTTTATAATGTATTATGAAAGCTTCAGTATACACACAAACACATATATCTCACATAATTTTTTTGATAAAAACTACAGTGGACCTAAGAAGCTTAATGGAATTGATTATAGCGCACAATCTAAGGGACAGGTGTTCAATCATTGTTCATGGCTGGATTGGTCTTACTGGTAAACATGATTATAACTTCCCGAATGCAATTGCAGAAGTTTGTGCTTCACCTGAGACAGACACAGCCTGGTCAAACAACTCAATCTTGCTCTCACTACTGAACCACTGTATGTCACTTGTATTCACGTCAAACTAATTTTCTCTCTTCATTCCTCACCTTTTCAATTGTTCACCTTGGGCTCGCATAAAAAAAAACTTAAAATCCTCTCTCTTAACAAATGAATAGCAGCATTCTCTTCAGATATTATCTCTTTGTTTTCACCATTTATTCTAAAATATTATACTCATTCGGCTTTCCTTTTGACGTTAGGTATTTTATTTATTTTTTACATTCATTTCCTTGCTATTTTGACAGTCCTTCAAACAGAATAAAGTACATTATCTTATATTACTTTATACGGATCTTCGATTTGTAATGCACATCAAATAATATTTTCCATACACAATTTATCCACATTTTTCTAATTAACTACGTACTTTGTACTAATACATACTAAAACATTACAGCCATTTACTTACTCTTCCCTATTACATTTTCAAAATAACTATTCTTCGTTGAATCATCTCCTTTCCTTGTTTACTCTTAAATGTTTTGCTATGAAATTCACATATTTATAAAAAGAAAAAATGGTAATCAGAAAATAAACAACGATGTTCCTCAATCAAACAATATGCTGGAATAATACGTTTAAGTTTTAGAAAGTTATTGATGATTTTCACTGCTGAAGTTATGCAGCTTAAAGGACTTTATTGCTTCTTGTAACATATCACAGGAAACTTCGAACAGAATCGTTCAAGTAGCTAATGAGAGAGAGAGAGAGAGAGAGAGAGAGAGAGAGAGAGAGAGAGAGAGAGAGAGAGAGAGAGAGAGAGATAATGATTTTAATGAAAGCAATATTAGAAAGACAGTAAAAAGCAGCGAGAGAGAGAGAGAGAGAGAGAGAGAGAGAGAGAGAGAGAGAGAGAGAGAGAGAGAGAGATAATTATTTTAATGAAAGCAATATTAGAAAAACAGTAACAAGCAGCGAGAGAGAGAGAGAGAGAGAGAGAGAGAGAGAGAGAGAGAGAGAGAGATATGTGATAATTATAATGAAGGCAATATTAAGCTCTAGCTATCTTGAGATATTCATAATCATTACGCTGTCAATCAACTTCCTTTTCGCAATTGAGTCATTAATTACCTTCCGGTAGAAAATTAATGTTTCGCCCTCACAGGATAAGAAACATCGATTTCTCCTTTGGTGTTAAATTTTTGGACACGTGATTATAATGTTTCTTTTAATTGATTTAATTTGAATATATATTCAAAGGAAGAATGTCAGAATGTATTTAATGTTAACAAAAAGATTTGGTTAATTTATATGAAAAATAGAATACTTATGCAAAATGAAATTGGATAAGAAATCAGAGGTAATAAAGAGATAAAAATATATCATTTAGAGAAATAAATTCCATCAGAATAAAAGTCTAGTAAATATAAGCATTGAGGTGACAGGCCTACTTATCTTCTACTTATATTATTAATTATTAATTATTATTATTATTATTATTATTATTATTATTATTATTATTATTATTATTATTAGTTATTAATTATTAATTATTAATTATTAATTACTTAGTACTTAGTACTTAGTACTTAGTACTTAGTACTTAATTATCAATTATCAATTATCAATTATCAATTAATAAATAATAAATAATAAATAATAAATAATAATTAATAATTAATAATTAATAATTATTAATTATTAATTATTAATTATTAATTATTAATTATTAATTATTAATTAATAATTAATAATTAATAATTAATAATTAATAATTAATAATTAATAATTATTAATTATTAATTAATAATTAATAATTAATAATTAATAATTAATAATTAATAATTAATAATTATTAATTATTAAGTATTATTTATTATTTATTATCAATTATCAATTATCAATTATCAATTAGTTATTAGTTATTAGTTATTAGTTATTAGTTATTAATTATTAATTATTAATTATCAATTATTATTTATTTATCATTTATCATTTATCATTTATCATTTATCATTTATCATTTATCATTTATTTATTATCTATTATTTATTATTTATTATTTATTATCAATTATCAATTATCAATTATCAATTATCAATTATCTATTATCTATTAGTTATTAGTTATTAGTTATTAGTTATTAGTTATTTATCATTTATCATTTATCATTTATCATTTATTTATTATTTATTATTTATTATTTAATATTTATTATTTATTATTATTATCATTATTATTATTATTATTATTATTATTAATATTATTATTATTATTAGCCAAGCTTGTAAGATGCTATAAGCCCAAGGGCTCCAATAAGGAAAAATAACCCAGTGAAGAAAGGAAATAAGGAAATAAATAAATGATGAGAATAAATTAACAATATATCATTCAAAAGCAGTAACAGGGTCAAAACAGATATGTCCTATATAAACTATTAACAACGTCAAAAACAAATATGTCACATATAAAGTATAAAAACACTCAGGTCAGCCTGGTCAACATAAAAGCATTTGCTCTAACTTTGAACTTTTGAAGTTCTATTGATTCAACTACCCGATTAGGAAGATCATTCCACAACTTGGTAACAGCTGGAATAAAACATATAGAATACTGTGTAGTATTGAGCCTCATGACGGAGAAGCATATGAAAAAAAAATCAGGCACAGCTTTAAAGAGATTTGAAAACATAAAGACATACAAGACAATCGTAATCTAATTAACTGGAATAAACCTAGAGTGGTTTTCCAGAGCCACTGTCATTATATCATGAATATTTTAAATTCTGTTTTCATCTACCAGGTTGAAAGTATGAAACTCTCAAGTGAAATGGAACTTCGTGGAAAATCTAATCATGAGACTTATTGGGATATAAATATTTATAAACATATGACTAAATAAGAGTTCAATCAAGAAACAAAATAGTTAATTTTAATGTATAACGACATTTTGATTCCTCCTGATATTAAATTGCAAGGGTCTATTGATTAGTGATCAGGGATGATTATTCTCCTAATGATATTATCATATGATCTTGTGATGATTTATTTGTTGGTGTTTAATATCAAATACATCTATGAAGTGGTGTTATATTCAGCTGAGGAAAACATCAAGCATATTATTATATGATATGATATTGTCATTTCACCTCTGTCATATTGTTATTTTCACTTATCTTACTGAACGTTTTAACTTTATATATATAATCCTGGTATTTTTCTCACCAGGTTATAGAGGAAATGTTGATTTTAATGTTGTTATTGTCCTTAAAATATTTCATTTTCCTAGTCTCCTATCCTCACTGGGCTATTTTCCGTGTTGTGACTCCTGCTTTTCCATCTAGGGCTATGGCTTAGAATGTAATAATAATCATAATAGTAACGAGCTATCTTTGAAAAGAATTATGAAATTAAAGATATCATTAAATGATATACGCTGAAGCATATATTGGTTCAATATATGGCAATAAATATACCACCTTGGTCCTATAAAGAAGTCTTCATTTTAGTTTAAGAAGTATATCAAAAACCTAAATCCAATTTTTTTTTTCAACCCGGGAAAAGAAATTTATGATGGTAATAAACCCTCCACTCGAGACCTTGAGAAGAATTTATGGTTTGATAATTTCATGAAAAATTTTACAAAAACACAAACCCATACGTATTAGGTTCATTTTGCAGCAGCAAATAGTATTTCTGATTAGATTTATTCCTAAGTTCATATGAGATATTTAAATCTGAATAAATTTGAAAAGACATGCCTCTTTTTATCATTAAATTACGTTTAAACTCAAAAATAAATAACACTAAGTTCATGCAGGAGAAAAAAATATTACAAGATTTACAAAATTCCAGGTCATACAGAAAAATCGAAAATGAACGCATGATATTTTTTATGTTCGGTTTACCAATTTGTTAAACAAGAGAAATATTACAGAGAGGGATGCAAGAGGAAATTAGTTCATCAAGAATGGGTCGTCTTTGCTCTGATACTCTTATTAGTCTGCGTTCGATTTCCTATCAAGTAATGAGATTAATGGATCACTTACCTTGGTCTTCTTTCCCCATGTTACTAGAAGGATTTTTTCATTGACTGGCGATGTTTGTGACTTTTAAAAACAAGGAGAGCTTGTTTGTAGATTTTGTTTACTCTCCTTTTTCTCAAATTTCGAAAATTTATCGAAAGAACAATAAGCATTTAGAATGTTTGGGGTTTTTTTATATTTTTTACTAACTTCTCAATAAAAAAAGTTGTTGAATAATAAAGTAAAAGATTGATTACGGGTGCTTTTAAGAATATCAGAAACTGTTGGTGGAGGGGCTCTTACTCAAACAGATTTAAGAATATTCTATTCCAATACAATTATAATTTCTCTTAGATGTGAATATGCTTACACCTCTTCTCCTTTATAATGTATTATGGAAGCTTCATTATTCACCCACACACACATAATTCACATCAATTTTGTGATGGAAGCTACAGTGGACCTAAGAAGCTTAATGGAATTGATTATAGCGCACAATCTAAGGGACAGGTGTTCAATCATTGTTCATGGCTGGATTGGTCTTACTGGTAAACATGATTATAACTTCCCGAATGCAATTGCAGAAGTTTGTGCTTCACCTGAGAGAGAGAGCCTGGTCAAACAACTCAATCTTGCTTTCACTACTGAACCACTGTATGTCACTTGTATTCACGTCAAACTCATTTTCTCTCTTCTAGTTCCATTTTAGAGGTAAGTTTAGAATTTTTGATTGATAAAAAAAGAAAATAAGTTATATCCAGACATGCTTCTGGGGATATACTGTCCATCAAAAGTGTGGTGGTGAAAGGTCTTAAATGGTTACTCTCTCTGTAAGGATCTTAAAAGGTGTTGGGGCTCATTTTTATTTAGTTTCCAAGTAATATTCGAAGCTAGCATGCCATTTCATGTAAAATAGTAATAAGGGTTCCCATTATATATTCCCTAGTTTTGGCAGAATATAATTATGATACTGCAGTGTCGTCCTCTTTCCCCTTTCAATTTTTCTACACGGGATTTGAAAGTTTAAGAGTACTTTAGTACCTTAGTACTAAAATTTTCAACTAAAGTCCACTAATTTTTTAGAAAAACAGACCAGGTGCAACTAGATCTGGTACTATGGTTTGTTACTACATCAAAGCCTATGTTTTTTATGGTTCTGACGTTATCACCACTCAATCTTATCCCATCTACGTATGGAAACTGTATATATGCTCAAAGCACTGATGTTCACATGGATGTACCCTTACTTCAATAGACAGTATAATCGTGCTCTTATGGGGCCTTTGCTCAAGGAAAAGGCTTAAAAAGTTTTGTATAGAATACTTTTAAATTGCACTATAGGTATTTCTTATTGTAAAAGGTAGACGAAAATAGTTATCGAAATTTCATTATACATTCAAAGGTTGAACGACTGCTTACTCTAGCTATATTGAGATATATTCTAATGAAAATCTACTACACCCAGCCTGCAAGTATTAGTTTTGAAAGGCTTACTTTTTACTCAAGCCTACGCTGGATATGCAGTGAATTCTTTTAAATATTCTTTGTAACACTCAAATTTTCGTTACCACAAAAACATTGTTCTGCTATTCAAGCTGTATTCACACAACCAGACATTGTGCCTATAGGCATGCAGTTAGCCAACGCTCACAAGAATTAATGAATTGCGTTGTCAGAAGTATCAAAACCAGTCATGGTACTACTTTATTAAACTTAGGTTTACTCATTCACTTGGCAGTGAAAAACTAATTTACAAAAGTACTCTACAGAGTTGAGTTGTGGTGCATCCACACTCTACTAGGAAGTTCCCACCGTGCAAAGTTACCAGCTATAATAGGGGTTAATGAAAATAGAATGTACTGTAGAAGCCTTTAGAGAACATGCCATTCCAGCAACCTACTAGTACAAGTTAATTCAGTCAAGGAATGATTACTTGCAGGCACAGTAAACCCAAGTTTAAGGTTTCCTACAAGATATCAGTTTTAATTAGTCCCAAAATTCTTTAAGTTTGTAAGAAATTTGTTCAACCTTAAAAGATCCAAAATTCAGTTTCAATTAAAGGTTAATCTTTTTTTTCAATATTATTTCTATTGAGATTAGAGTCTTTCAGTTTAGGTAAATTAGTCATCCCTATGTAAAAAAAAATATGCAATCCAGATTCATTTCCAAGCTTTATCTTACTGCTCAGTGGCAAATTTCCCCTACACTGGAACGACTTCAATTTGTGCCTATAAAAGACCCACTACATACGGCAATTCAGGATGGGCACAGATTTGCCCCTACTGGTATCACTCTGAAACTAAAAGATCAGCCCAAGGAAGATTGTGGACAGACAGGTGAACATATGACTAGGCCCAGAGACCGGAGGGGCAAGAGTGCAGAAAGTTTGACAATAGACGCCCATCCAGTGCCTCAATAATGGGTACAGGCACTTCTTCCATGATGGTTTGCCCGCTAATTCATCGTCTATTAGGCAATCTACCTCATGACCATCACTGAAAAAATATTGGTAGAGAGTTTGCCCTGCGTGCATTTGCCTCTAGCATGGAAAGGCCGTGGAAACTAGTGTGACCCAGTCCTTTGTATATATAACAACCTTTGGGCTACCAAAGATCCATTAGTCTGTCACGGCAAATTTTAGGCTTTGAAATTTCTGCCACCGGTCAAGTCTAGTTGAAGTACAGACTGCCAGGCACAGCTTGGTTATGGCTAAAGTCCATTAAGCCTGTCTATATGACTAAGCACTGCTAACTGTTTTAGCTGCCTAATGAGCTTACATACAGTTTGATGAACTAGTATTCATGTTAAAAACCAGGGAGTTTTTCATACCAATTTTAATTAACTTTAGCAGCAGTAGCCATGGGCAAACCGCTAGGCAATTCACGTATGAAAAAAGGAACCAGTCACTGTAGATTTAAGGTTTAGTGAATGTCCATACTTCATATGGAAATTGTACTCTGTTCATAAGACACTACAATATATACTACACACATTCCAAACTTCAAAGTTTTCCGTTCAAATCTTCAATAAGCTTTATGGTTTAACCTCATGTCAATCTAGTGATCACCAGCTTTGATATCTTAAATTCAATTTAGGGTCACTACCTATTTTTATTCTCAGCCTACCATATAGTTAAAAGCCAAAGGTTTAGTAGTCGCCCCTGTAGACTTTTTTCCAACTTTTATTTTGGGCTAATGCACCATATGGAAAAGACTTTTCGAAGTGTCATTGGAAAACTTAGTTCACCTTCACTGAAGCCAATCTATATATTAAGCTAGTAACTAAACCCCATATTTCTAGAAAACCTTAAATTTTTAGATATATGATTAAAGTTTGAGATTCATAAAAGTTTGACTTCTTTCATAAGTTTCAAAGTTTTACCATACACAGTATTTGCAATACTCAAAATACTATAAGATTGTGCTTAGCATCTGTGTTACTGTACACTAAGGAGTTATTACCTTCAGTTCCACCCAAACTAGTTACAAAGAAACTTATTGTAAGGACTAACTTACTAAATGCTCCAGTAATCTTTTCAAAGTAAAAAAATCTAAGTTACTAGGAAGTGTTCTAGCCTTCTGATAATGGGATTTAGAGGTAAGCAATTTTACAGCATTATGACAGGTTAAACAGCATTTTATTTTCAATTTGGTTTTACAGAATAGAAAATTTAAGTTTCCATACAAAGGTTTACAGACGAGTTGATTAAAAACAGACTATTTTAGGCCTTTAATCTAAATGCTTTAGTAAAATCTAAGAGCCACACAAAACTTAATAAACTTCTAAGCTATATTAAACTTAAATTCTAATGAATTTAAAGGGTGAATAAATTATGCTTAACTGATTTTTACTACCAACAGCAAATTTTTGAATAACTAAACTTTAAAGTTAAATTCAACTAACTGAACCATTACACATAACTGAACCATTACAAGTTCTAAGCTGAAGTAAAACTCAAAACTTGCTTAAGTTTTGGACAATTCTAGCTAGACTGACATTAAACTCCCAATTTAAGAGGCACTTGTGAAATCTTAAGCATTCCAGTGGTCAATACATAAAAATCAAAATCTTCATCCACTGACAATTAAGATTCTTCTTTAGTTTCCCCTTTGCTGGAACACTATACCGATATCGTTAAAGTTTAAATCTTGAGACTTCCATTTCCTTGTTTTTTGAGACGTCAGAGCCGATAGGTGGGGGCCCTGAAGGTGTGCCCCTAATAAGAGGAATGCGTTTGACAAGCTTATGAAAGGTAGTCTGAAGAACTATTCTTTCTACCTTGTACCTGGAGAACAACCATTCACCACCTGAAAAATATATCAAGAGTAAATTTTCACATTTTAAAAAGTTTCTGATATAAACTCTAAAACTTGTAGATAAAAAGGCAAATTGAAACAAAGTACAGTAATTCATAGTGTAAGCAGCAACAATTAGTTTTAGTGGGTTAGGTGGATGTTTGGTACTTTCCACATTTCGATGGTGAAGATGGCGTGAGGGCATCAAATCTAAGCAGATTAACTAGGAATCTTACAACCAATCTGTATACAAGAAATTTTCCACTTGTAACATTTTCCATGTATTTCAATAGTAGTGACTTCAAAGCTGAACAGTTAACTTGCGAAGAGCGTAGAACACTTCAAATTAGGTAGGTTTCAGTATATTTCAATAGCAGTGACTTCAAAGCTGAACAGTTAACTTGCGAAGAGCGTAAAACACTTCAAATTGGGTAGGTTCCAGAGGTCCCGCCCTCAAGTCAGTTAGCAAGACCAGCACTTTTCACTAAAATCTTACAGCTATTTTAACCTTAAAAATTCTTCATGCAGTTAAGAGTAAATATTTTATATACTATCATTTAATATTAGATGCTTTATTAAGTCCCTACAAAGCTAAAATTACTAGCAGGCTCACTTACCAAGGAATTGTCAGCATCTAGTCACGTAAAGTAAATATTTTACATACTATCATTTAATATTAGATACTTTATGAAGTCCCTACAAGGCTAAAATTACTAGCAGGCTCACTTCCCAAGGAATTGTCAGCATCTAGTCACGTAAAGTAAATATTTTACATACTATCATTTAATATTAGATACTTTATGAAGTACCTACAAGGCTAAAATTACTAGCAGGCTCACTTCCCAAGGAATTTCAGCATCTAGTCACGTAAAGTAAATATTTTACATACTATCACTTAATATTAGATACTTTATGAAGTCCCTACAAAGCTAAAATTACTAGCAGGCTCACTTACCAAGGAATTGTCAGCATCTAGCCACGTACTGGATAAAGGATATTTGTCCAGAAAACTTCTCCAGTGAATAGGGATGTCACATTCTGCTCATTCAACTTCTAAGTTCTTCTGGATTAAATATATTCGTATAACTTCTGTATAGTGAACTAAGGAAATGAAAAATATCTACATTAGTTGTGCTGTATTAAAATTTGTCTTAATTACTTCTATATATTTAGGAAATCTAATAACTAAAAAACTGATGTCTAAAAAAAAACACATATTGAAAGGAAATTACCACCAACATTATTTAAAGGATAAATTACCACCAACACTCTTAAGGAAAATCACCAACTACCACAAAAGTCACTTATGAAAAACTTTAAAAAATAGTGGCTATTTAGGTAATTCGAGCAAGTGTTAATGGCTGCAAACAAGATTAAACTAAACAAGTGTTGAAAGATTGATTTTGAAGTTCCAGAATTAAAGTTTTAAAAACTACCGGTTATAATATATATTTAGTTCTTAGTTACGAAAAACTTCTTAAAAAGTTTTTGTACAAGTAATAGCACTTATATCCGGGGTAGAAAATCTAATATAAAGTTTCTTTGTTGCAATATTACTAAACACTACTTTTTAAAGGTTTAAATATCAAAACTAACCATATCTGGGGTAGAAAGCTAAATATTAAAGTTTCAAAATTAAGAAACCTACTTGCATTAGATCTTAAAGATAAACGTTGCCCCATCTGG
>NC_090748.1:93909846-93914846 GCF_036898095.1 Palaemon carinicauda
ATTAGGGGTTTACTGCTGTATAGGACAAGCAAAACAGCCCTTAAAGTAAAGTTAAAGTAAGAATCTTTTATTTTTTATTTCGTGGCCTTATACATTCCATATCACCCCATTCCTAGCTTAGTATTGTACATAAAGTCCAATAATTTTCCTGCTTGCAATTATGTATATTTTCTTAGAGTTTTCCTGATATTGAAAATCCAACTCTATGTGTAACTTTGCGAATCTCAGTTACTTCAAACTATACACAATATTTTGCTGTATTTTTCATTCCTGCATATTCTGATCTTTCACTTTATCTCACCAAGTGACAGAGTAACTAGCATTCCCTCTCATAATAAATTATGCATTTCTTTTGCCTCTATAGTATTTATACTTCATTAAACTTTTTATGTGGTTTGCAATAATGGTTTAGAGTATATAGTTCTGTACCCATTGTTTTAGATAAATTTCTCACCACAGAGTTTAGCAAGGATGTTACTTGTTCACACGGGCACAGTTGAAAGAATGTGGATTTTCAGAGCAAATTGGATATCACTGTCGTAATGATATTTGAGTCCATATTCTGATATTCTCAAAATTTTCGAGAGAAGAGGTGTCTCTGAATATGTGAAGCAAGAAAGGTAACAGCAGGTTTACAAAATATTCGGACAAGATTTGTAGTAACCTAATAGCCCAGTGAGGAAAGAAAACAAGGAAATAAGAAAACAGTAAGAAAAGTAATGAATAAAGAATATGAAAATCTTCATATCAGTAACAACGTTAAAATGAATATCGGCATCCCACAAGAGGGATCAGTATTGTTACCATTGTACTTAAGAGGCAAATCATACATAATATATTAATCTACTCAGCTATTATTTTTTTTTTTTTACTTTTCACAGCACTTTATCCATATGTATATTGAACACTTAATATATCCTTATCTCAGACCGACTTTTGCCCCAGAGCAGCCACTCCCTAATTGGCCTAAAATCAGAAGTAGGGCCAAATTGCTTGTCCCAAATTAACGGTTTTCTTTATTCTTTACCTTCTTCAAGGATTCACATATAAATCTTGTTTAATTTTCCCTGTCACTTCTGAAAATTTGAATTACCTTTTTTTCTTTTCTGCAGTGATCTTTTCAGAATAACAGCAAAATGTGGATTCCCTTTATGTAAATACCACAAACTGTCTTAATTTAATTACAATAAAAATTCTCCCATCGTTATCCAAATTATTTTTCATTTGAAATTAAATACCTTTGTAATCAGGTGCTGGAGTGTATTACCATTCGCAGATTGAGGATAATTGACAATTACAAGTGTTTACTGTGGTATAAATGTTATTACTTTTTAGGATGGCTGTTTTGCGTTAATTCTATTGTATAATTTATAAAGACATGAAATCATTTCATTTCAATTAGTATCTACACACTAACGAAATTAGGAATTACCTCTCTTGTTTCCGTTCTTTCACTATTTTTACTTCTTTCAAACTGAAATTGAATATTAGTGATATCGAGAGATGAAAACTTTATTTCACTGTTTTAGAATTGCATATTCTTTTCTTGATATCTGCAGTTTAAGCCCATTCCAGCAGCTCCAAAAGTTAAGATGTACACTGTTAGAAAAACCGTAATTTTAATCGGAAATCCTCCGTAAAGAATATACTTTTCATAGCTGTATTTCTGTAAAATACAGGAAACCATAATTCTACACTACTTTATTATCTTTTACGGGTTGGTGACCGTAATATCACTCCTTTACGTAAATATATGTTTTTAAAACGATAAAAATCCTAGAATAAATATGGCTAAGTATTTATCGCTTTTTAAATGCAAATTTTAATAGTGTATACAACTAATAATCAGATACAGCGAAAAAAAGTACAAAATGTGCAAAATTCAAAAGCATTTCAGAAATTGCATTACAATAGGACCCTTAGAAAAAGCGAACACAAAATTTCGCAGTTTCTAAACGACTGCAATTGTGGCAGTATATCTCCCAAAGAAACATTATTACAGTTGGGCAAAAGAATAGTGATATTTTCGACCTAGCAAACCGATCTGAAATTAAGGCAGGATATTGCTGAATCTCACTTTAAAGGGAGATGGACACTGACGTTTGTATAATTTTTTCTTTTCCATTCGGAGTCACATTTATCACTTAGGAACAAAATATCATAATTTAGAAATAAAGAAACAATTTATTCTAGCTATTAGTATTTATTATTTCTGGAAATGGAAAGTTTAGATAGCAAATTTTAATAGCTGAAATACTAAAATGTTAACAAATGATTGTAGATGCACAAAGACTATCTGTATCACTCACGCACACGAAAAAAAAAAAAAACGTATGCTAGCTTGATAGTATCTCATAGTGTCTACAATCTCGTCATCCTTGTGATCTAAGGATGGGATGTTTTGGGGAACCTGTAGGTCTACCTGCTGGGTCATCAGCAGCAATTGCTTGGCCCTCCCTGGTGCTAGCTTGGGTGGAGAGAGGCTTTAGTGCTGATCATAAGTATATATGGTCAGTTTTTAGGGAATTTACTGTTAGCTAGGGTGATGTCAGTGTCCCTTGATTCTCATACAGAGGCTATGGCCCTATCCAAAAGCAGAGAACGATGGTTTGATCTTGGAGTATCCTTCTCCAATAAGAGCGGCTTACCATAGCTAAAGAGTCTCTTTTACCCTTACCAAGAGGAAAGTAGCTACTGCACAATTATATTGCAGAAGTTAACCCGTTGAGCTTAGAAGAATTGTTTGGTAATCTCAGTGTTGTCAGGTGTATGAGGGCAGAGGAGAATATGTAAAGAATAGGCCAGATAATTCGGTGTATGCGTAGAAAAACGAAAAACGAGCCGTAACTAAAGAAAAGGATCCAAAGTAGTATTGTCTGGCCAGTCAAAGGACCCAATAATTTTCTAGCAGTAGTGCCTTTAAACCAACGTACAGGATATGACGTAGTTACTTGCACCCAATAAGATAAGAACATATAATTTCATTGCTTGACTACTTTCAAGAACTTGAGGATACAGACACACAAACACAAATACATATACACAAATACATACGCATGGTAAGTAGACTGTCATACTGAACGAATAATCTAAAGATATTGTAAAGGAACAATTATAATATTTAGCACATTATTTCTCAGATCATTTACCGAATAATCCCAATTTTATATGATAAATTTTCAAAGGGTCGACCGTAGTGTGAATCTAAGACTTTAAAAAAAGGCAAAATACAATTAATCTATATGAAAAATTATTTAAACTTTTGTATACCTTTGATTAGGTTGAATGAAATAAGTTGCATTTGTAATGATTATCCCCATAAAATGGCAAATTACTTTATTTTATTACCTGAGTATAGATTTGCAAAGCATACTGGGAGCACCCACATAAATCATTATATATATATATATATATATATATATATATATATATATATATATATATATATATATATATATATATATGTATATATATATGTATATATATATGTATATATATATATATATATATATATATATATATATATATATATATATATATATATAATATTTATAAAACACAAACATATAAATATATACATACATGCATACATACATACATACATACATACGTAAACACACACACACACACACACACATATATATATATATATATACATATATATATGTATATATATATATATATATATATATATATATATATATATATATATATACATATATATATATATATATATATATATATATATATATATATATATACATATCGTCATTGAAAATCTCATAAAAGTTTATAAATTATTCTATGTTGTACGAAGAAAAAATCAATTGGTTACTTGAGATAATTAATTACCGTGCTGAGCTATATGGAATTATATAATGATTGCATATGAATTTCATTAAAGTAGCAAATAGTATCTATTATAGTTTTTGCAGCTTCATAAATATCCCATAACTTAAGGATTTGAAAATAATCGTATATATCTGATGCTCCATGTTTATTTTAACCTCCATAGAAGGACTCGGAGATCGAAGAATAATTAACCTTTAGTTTTTATTTAACATTCTTCAGCCACGTCTTTATCATCCTTCAATCAATATACGAATCTATCCAATAATGTTACTGCATTTTGTAGACGCTTCATGTTTCCCTGCCTGATTAGCTTGTCTAGGTATTTTCCCAAGCCCTGTGAGAATATTACCTTGCTATTTCTGAGCTTCGGTTATTAACAGGAATTTTGGTGATTAAAGGTAATTTAGGGAATATTTTGCATAGTGTTGCAAAAATAAAGTGGAAGCAAAAAGTTAATGGTGATGGAAGAAAAGAATTTGATTAGCGTAAAGCGTTTGGGGAAGGAACATTGCCAAAATCTAGTCTTTAGGGACGTGAAATTGTTTGTTAGACCTCCTTTTATGATTTGATTTACTAAATAAATAAAATAAACATAGACAAGGTGAACAAAGATCTATTTTCTTCTATCTATATATAGATACCAAAGCAAGTTCAAGTGTCTCTCCCCTTTCTTAAACTATAAAATATAGTTCTAATACACAATTGCCTGTTTTTAGAGAGATTCTCTAATTTTCCCATATTTTTCCACATTAAACTTTATAATTTATTTACCTTCTTTGAACATCAACTTACTCTTCTCCCTTAAGCCATTACTGACCATCTCTCATATTTCTTATGACATAATGCTATATTCCTCACATCTTCCCCTTTGCCATTCTCATGAAATATCATGTAATCCTATGTAGAGTCTTCTCATTTGTCTTGAAATTGAACCACACTTTTATGCTAGCAACGTCTCTGACTTCGTCATAGCACTATTCACTAATCTACTTGTTCTTCCAACTCTCTCAAAGAAAGCTCTATGACTCAATTTTGGAATTTTACTTCATCTAACGTCCAAAAATTTTCTCTTATATTCCAACGATATAAATAATCATTTGACAAAGGCATACTGATAAATCTTGCACCATGAATGGAAAATGAATTTG
>NC_090748.1:93922346-93924846 GCF_036898095.1 Palaemon carinicauda
TCATGTTGTCATAAGATATTCCACTTCATTTCAGAAAAAAAAACGTGAAAAAGAAACATTTAGCAGAATCTAGAGATCAGTGGTGAAATAAGGATCTTTATGTTTATATGGATTCAAATTAGCGTTTCTCTAATATGATATAATTATCAACGTCTAATGATATTACTTGGAATTCCATTCAGCAGGATTTACATTTCATACATTAGCAACCATTAACAAGTTTTTCTGATCAAGAGTTTCACTTATATACTGAGGGTGATATGAATTAATTCGCATTTGCAATGACAGAACAAGTAATTTCATATCTTCCCTTTATACCAAATGTTTAAAGAAACTGTTGTTTATCAGTGATATTGCCTTCTTAGCTCAATAAGATAATTCTTTAAATTTGATTGAAATTGTATGTTAAGAAGCATATACATTCCAAAGTTCCATACAGTTCGTGATATGAGAAAATATATAAACATAATTTTGAGTCTTTTAGACTCAATTCCAGTAATATACTCCTATATATAGATATAGATATATTTGCGATTCAAATTTAAGTTTTGCATTGCAAATACAAAAAAGACTAAAAGCATAATGTGTGAACTATGAAAACCCTCATAAATAGGATACAATGGCAATTATCTTGAAAATCCACGTTCGTTCTTACAGACCAACTTTTGAATGCTTCTGTTTATCCAGTTGCAGCTTTCACTATCAATAGACTTAATGTGGATAGTCTGTCGTAAAAAAATGGTGTTATCAATTAGGAGACAGGAATGTCACGATTAGCTAATTAGATTCACAAGTGTGTTTACCATTGTTAATTAGCTTTTGAGTGATACTTTTGTTTCAGATCCCGGCATTGGGATATCTGAACATTTTTCACCGGATTTTGTTCCACTCCTTTGAACTTCAGATTGATAAGATAGGTAGTAGATTGGCCAGGGCACCAGCGACCCGTTGAAATACTACCGCCAGAGAGTTAGGGGGTCCTTTGATTGGCTAGACATTACTACATTGGATCCTTTTCTCTAGTTACGTTTCATTTTCCTTTTTCCTACACATGCACCGATTAGTCTGGCCTATTCTTTACATATTCTCCTCTGTCCTCATACACCTGACAACACTGAGATTACCAAACAATACTTCTTCACCCAAGGGGTTAACTACTGCGCTTTAACTGTCCAGTGGCCACTTTCCCCTTGATAAGAGTTGAAGGGCCTCTTTTGCTATGGTAAGCAGCTCATCTAGGAGAAAGACACTCCAAAATCAAACCATTGTTCTGTAGTATTGGACAATGCCACTGTATAATGGTCTTTCACTGTCTTGGATTAGAGTTCTCTTGCTTGAGGGTACACTTGGGCACACTATTCTGTCTTATTTCTCTCCTTCTTGTTTTGTTAATGTTTTTTTTTTTATTTTATATAGGAAATATTTATTTCAATGTTGTTACTGTTCTTAAGATATTTCATTTTTCATTGTTTCCTTTCCTCACTGGGCTATTTTCCCTGTGGGAAGCCTTGGGCTTATAGCAGCCTGCTTTTCTAACTAGGGTTGTACTTATCAAGTAATAATAATAATAATAGACGAACATTCTCTGATGACTTTGTTAAATAGGTTGTTGTAGAAAACACCTTGTCTGGATTCTTTTTTTTCTTTTTAATTGTTGGTGATATTTAATTTTCATTTATTTTCTAATTATTACTTTCCAAAACGAAAAATATAACAAGGCTTTTGGAAATCCTTCTAGAGGAATCGAGTATAATGATCACTGTGCAGTTTTGAATCATGGCCAGGGTAGATTCACTTGGACATGGCAATTAGACTTGTCACATGTGATGCTAAGAAGTATTTGTGGCTTAATATTGAATCTATCTATCTATACACACACACACACACACACACACACACACACACACATGTATATATATATATATATATATATATATATATATATATATATATATATATATACATATATATATATATACACACACACACATATATATATATATATATATATATATATGCATATATATATATATATATATATATATATATATATATATATATATATATATATACATATGTGTGTATATGTGTTATGTGTTAGTATACGCATGAGTAAATTTGAATTAGATGAAAAAAAGATAAAAATATCTGAACAATTAATTGATAAAAAATTGATTCAACTTCATAATCATAACCACGTAATTAGGGTTATATACTTATTATTAAAAAATAATATATAAATCAATGCAAAAATAAAAATTACGAAATATATAAAAAAATTCTCTCAAGACGAAAAAGCAAGTTTTGCAATCAGGAAGAAACGAAACTTAAAACTATCGGTGGAAACTCCAAAACGCGAACCAAAGTTAGAGACCAATCATATTGACTATTCTTCTGGACCTGGAAGTAAGATGCAGTTCTTAACAGATGTGGAATCGTGCTTAGCTTGGAATTGGCCATTAGGCTGGATTATTACCCGGCCGAAGTTATATCTGCTGAG
>NC_090748.1:93929846-93939846 GCF_036898095.1 Palaemon carinicauda
TAATGATAATGATAATGATAATGATAGTAATAATGATTTTGATAATCTTAAACATAATAATAATTTCAATCATCTAGTGACAGATAATCTGAAAGTGAATCATTGACGGTGGATAATACCATAATACCATAATAAAAAATCAATTACTGAAAGTTGCTATGACCAAGATATCTTTTTATACAAAATTATTGCATATGATAATGAAATTAATGAAGACACATGAAGTTATTGATAGTTAATGGAAACATAATTATGAAGTTATTTAAAACATGATATTCAAGCTAATGAAGCATCCGGGCAATTACTGTATATACGAACAGGTCAACTGTACAGGTAAGTGACGTTGCTCCTGTTTAATTTAACCTGCAGTTTGTAACTTCTCGGCTTAGTCGTTTGTTAATACAGTAGATGGTAAAATTAAGTGGGGAAGAATTTACATTTCACGATGGTCTTTAGGATGTTCTCATCTCCATATTTTGACAAATGACAAGCGGAATATTAGCATAATTTGAGACAAAATCTCCTCTTCTAATTAGTAATGTGAGAATTAGTTTATGTTGTTAAATGAACCTACTCTTTATCAAAAGTTTAATTTATCATAGATATCTAACAGCCAATATTATAAAACTAATTGTACACATATCTTCATACTAATCTGTAATATGAGAATTATATTTTTTTTGTTAATGAACCTACTCCCTATTAAAATTTTAATTTATCATAGATATCTAACAGCCAATATTATAAAAGTCATTGTACACATATCTTCATACTAATCAGTAATGTGAGAGTTAGTTTTTTTTGTTAAATGAACCTACTCCTTATTAAAAGTTTAATTTATCATAGATCTCTAACAGCCAAAATTACAAAAGTAATTTCATGCGTATCTACAGTATATTGTAATAATTACGCAGTATATAATTTGGTAACATAAAAGTAGGATAGAATATTTTGTCAGACACAATCATAATTTCATCTGAAAACGATGTCTAAAGGTCTTTATTTATAGTAGAATATCCAGTATATTGTAAAATATACAATAGGGTCTAAATACAGATTTTTTTAGCAAATATGAAAATGATGACTATCACAAACGATTATTAGAAAGGTAGAAGATAGGAGGATAAAATTAAACTTGGAAACATGGAGTAGGGTAAAAGAATCTGTAAATTTTAAATTTTAGCTATTCTCCCAGGCCTACATGACTGAGGATAAATTTAAAAAAAAAATTATTATCATTGTTATCAGAATTATTATTGATATTAATATTACTAAAATTATTATCATTATTATCATTAAATTTTTATTGTTATTAAAATGATTAAAATTTTTATTATTATCAAAATGATTCAAATGATTATTTTTATTAAAATTACTGAAATGGAGAAATATTGAATTGAAAGCTCATGATAGAGACGACAGGTGAAATCTAAGGGAGGTCATTTGCGTAGGAGATGGTGATGATGATGGTGATGATGATGATGATGATTACGACGATGACGACGACGGCGATGATGATGATGATGATGATGATGATAATGTTGATGGTGATGAAGATTCTCCCAAAACATAAATACACTCAAACATTTAGTGTTGAAATATGTTTAAAACGGTCACAAGGACGGTGAAAACTGATGAAGTCTATTTCATATATTTTATTAACGTGAAGATACATGGACCATCAATCAGCTATAATTGAATATTAAAAGAGACCTTTAAGGGGAGAGGTTCAATAAAGGTGCTGGAAAGGGAAATCAAGGATTGTTAGTGTAAGAGTAAGTAAGAATTGTAGTTCTTATTCATCTCTCTCTCTCTCTCTCTCTCTCTCTCTCTCTCTCTCTCTCTCTCTCTCTCTCTCTCTCTCTCTCTCTCTCTCTCTCTCTCTCATGTAAAGTTGCTTTGTCCTTTCATCTTGATCCAATATTTTTTTACTCCGATTTTGTTCATTTCGTAAACCTTTCTTCCCGACCCAATCTTGGTCCTGACAATTTGCATTCAAATGGATTTTCGTTGAAAAAATCTTAGCCTTCTTAATATTTGCCTGACGTTTTTTGTTTTTAAAATTTCATTATTTTCGAAATAATAGCCTCTCTGAATGTATTATTAGAATCCCAAACGGATTTACTACGGATTTAAAAACCGTAAATATTTACTATACGTCTTTTTATGAGTTGATTGATTTTCTTTTTTAATATAAATCTACTACTATCAAATATGTAATTATAAGAGGTAAATGCCTTAAAAGATCATGGCAAATATAAGTAATTTATGAAAAGAGGAATTTTCTTGGTTATCTAGTCTTGGATAGTGCTATAGCCTCTGTACCATGGTCTTCCGCTGTCTTGGGTTAGAGTTTTCTTGCTTGAGGGTACACTCGGGCAAATTATTCTATTCTATTTCTCCTCCTTTTGTTTTGTTAAGGTTTTATAGTTTATATAGGCGATTTTTATTCTAATTTTACTCTTCTTAATATATTTTATTTTTCCTTATTTCCTTTCCTCACTGGGCTATTTTCCTTGTTGGAGCCCCTGGGCTTATAGCATTCTGCTTTTCCAACTAGGGTTGTAGCTTAATAATAATATTAATAATAATAATAATAATAATAATAATAATAATAATAATAATAATAATAATAATAATAATAATGATAATAATTATATTCTATTTATCCTAAATTTTCTTTTTAAAGAAATTTCTTTTTTGTCATGCTAAAAATAGTATCAAATAAAAGTAAAACCTATAGTATACGCTGTCATTCTTTTAAATCGTTCATATTAAGCTTACATTGACGGGGAATTTACCAGATTAAAACTTTATACAAGAGAGAAAACTAGATGAAAGTACGCATGCTCTAAAGGAATTTAATCAGGGACACTGAGCAAGTCCCGTAAGTGAATTACACTGCGAAAGCCTTAACGGCTCTGTATATAAGGCAAATGGTAGAAGTTATAATCTCGCTATCAGAGGGTCTCTACCACAACAATTTTTACTTAAAATCGTTTATGTAACCTACAACAGTTTTCATTTTTTTTTTTAGTGATTGTTTGCTTCATTCTACTGCAAAGTAAACCAGATAGATTTCAAGATTTTCTTACATGTGAAGTATTTGGCAGTTGCCACTGGCGTATGGATTATACGCTGGACTTTTAAGCAACAACAGTTTTCATTTTCTTTAGGGATTGTTTGTTTTGATCTACTGCAAAGTAAACGAGATAGCTTTTAAGATTTTATATTATCTAAAATATTTGACAGTTACCGTTGGCGTATATATTATATGTTGGACTTCAGGGAAAAGAGAATATAAAATGAATTGCCGATTAGATGTAATTTAGAGCAAGGGAAACAGAGAAGCCATTACCTTTCTTGAAAGCACTCGACCAAGTGTAATACCTCTCGTGGGTATACGCTTAACGATCTGCGCATGAAGGACAAACATAAGCTTACTTCTAATCATATATTTCTCGAGTTCAGATTTATGCTACTTGAGATGTTTAGATCCATCGGCAATAACATGAAAATTTTTTTTAGTAATTATTAAGATATTTAGACTAATGAGAACAAATCAAAAGATTACTATACTCGAACTAGCTCATAACGAGGGTAAGCGGATTCAGTATACTCAATAAGTAAGGCAATATTTTGCTGCTTGGTGAATCTGTCTCTCGTATCTTGGATTATTGATATATCACATGAGAAACTATGGAGGCTGAGGAGTGCTTCCTACTGCCAAGCGTCCCATGAGGATGTCCCTTGTGGGGGGTGGGGGCCTCTTTCCTGTAGGTTTTTTATGTTGAACAGGTTGACATATATCTTTTTATAGTTTATATATGAAATATCTGTTTTATTGTTACTGTTTTTTAAAATATTTTATTAATTGTTAATTATTTTTCATAGCATTTATTTATTTCCTTATATCCTTTCCTTGCTGGGCTAATTTTCCCTGTAGGAGCCCTTGGTCTTATAGCATCTTGGTTTTCCAACTAGGGTTGTAGCTTATCTAATAATAATAATAATAATAATAATAATAATAATAACAATAATAATAACAATAATAAAAATAATAATAATAATAACAATGATAATAACAATAATAATAATAATAACAATAATAATAAGGATAATAGTAATAATAAGGATAATAATAATAATAATAATAATAAACCTCCTCTGCTATGTCTTATACTGGATTAGTTACTGTTACAGGGTGGGCAGTGACTCTATGGAGCTCAGGCTATAATGGTTAGATGCCTAATTGATAATTCATGTACTGCCGACTAAGAACCATATATTGACCCACTAAAGGCTCTCTCCTTCCTTTTCAACATCGCCAATAACATTCACCTCTCGATACCTAAACGAATCATCTCTTGATTTAATTTTCAATGGCAAGTAATTAGATACTCTTTGTCGTCAGGTGTCTACCAGTCAATTACTACTGTACCACCTGGAAAAATAGTAATTTGCTATTCATAAGTCTTTTATTACCCCGCTGATATATAGTTGCAATTTTCAGAGTTGATGATCGGATGAGGGGAAAATAAAAGACAAACTTTGAATAAATTTCGAAGTTAACGGAAAGTTGTAATGTATGAATAAGTCGTTAAGAATAGTAACTATTAAGAATTAAAACATTATTGATCACTATACATGGGAAAAAAATAAGAGGCCAAATGACACCAATTATAGGATAGAATAAGCTGATATGCTGAAGCACGTTAACATGATTATAATAGGTAGATATTTGCCGGATCGTTATACGGTGGAGTTATTTTTTTATCATTATTATTATCTTCATTACTAGCTAAATCATAAACTTAGTTGGAAAAGCAGGATGTTATAAGCCCAAGGGCTCTAACAAGGAAAATAGCCCAGTGAGGAAAGAAAATAAGGAAACATAGAATAGTATACCTGAGTGTACCCTTAAACAAGGGAACTTTAACCCAGGACAGTGGAAGACCATGGTACAAAGGCCATGCCCCTACTCAAGACTAGAGAACAATGGTTTGATTTTGGAGTATCCCTCTACTAGAATAGCTACTTATCATAGCTGAAGAGTCTCTTCTGACCAAAGATTAAACTTTTTTCCCTCACCGGGTAAGTTATGCATCTTAACATGATAAGATTCAAATAGGTAAAAAGATTAAATCAAAAGAAAAAATGTACGGTGTACTGTATACCTTTCATGGAATGAAAGGCATCTGTGGATCTAAATTTTTGTCTTTCCCAGGTAGTTACGCATCTTAATATAATAAGATTCAAATATAAAAAAAGGGATCAAAGGTCAAAACATGATAGATGCTGCTTGAACAAAGATCTGGCAGTGATTTTAGCTTTCTGGAAGCGTTGTAAATGTTATAGAGGCTGTTGAAGGAAAGCTCTTGCAAATATTCTAACCTTCTGGGCGTATACAATTCACGGAATAAAAGAATTCTGTGGAGTTGAATCTTTTTGTGGCTATGTTTGAAAAAAGAGAGCTCGCCTCTCAGATAGACAAAGGGAACACACAATTGCTTCATAACGTTTGTTGCGTTTAATTGGGAACGAATTTTCTTGGATCTGAATCCCTCCCCCTAACGTTTTGTTTATCAAACGATATTTTTCTAGAATGTGTAAGGCAAAGGAAAAAAATTCACACATAGTGCTTTGGAATAAACTTTTACACAGTAATGGATGGAATATTATTTTGACTGGGGTATAACAATAAAGAGATGGGCATAAAAGTAAACAAGATTTCAGATTAAAGGAAATATTTGTTTGTAATATTTTCAATTATAATTATTGTAATAAAACTTCGTGTAATAAATGATTCATGGAATACCAATGTTCACATTTAATGTGTACTTTCCGTTTGATTACGATGAAACATGTAAAGGTTTGCAATAATATTATTCAACATACTAAAATTAATTTCGCGTAATAATTTGTTACATTTTGACTAGAAAAAGGCGTTAAGATATAAAAAATTACCTTACATAGAGTACACAACCAGTTGGTTTCCAAAAATGAAAATAAAGAATACCTCATTTTCTTTTACCAGATAAATATCAGAACTTTACCACCCAAAAACCATTTGCTACAATCAACGACAACCTAATGACCTTTGCTTTGGTATATGCATTTCGCTTATCTGCAATGCAGCATCCGAGTGCATCTATTTGAGATGCATACGAAACAAATGCAGATAACTAAACCCTTGGACGAGTGGTGAAAATTACGTCTTGCTTTAAAGCCCACCCAGTCGTGGATATGAGGTCATATTTTTCAGCTTAAGGTCATGTTTTAATTTTTAGGGAGTTTAGGGGAAAATCTTCCGGTGGTTAGAAAAATCTATTCAGAAGAGCTGAGTCAATTGAAAGTCAAAATTGGGTAATTTTGTTTTCTCTCATCTTAGCTTTAACCTTTAATTCTATCTTAGTTTTGATTTATTCTTTATTGCAACTGGTTTCTCTTTTTTCCACTACTGATATATATATATATATATATATATATATATATATATATATATATATATATATATATATATATATATATATATATATAAATAGATATTATATATATATGTATATATATTTATATATATACATATATATATATATATATATATATATATATATATATATATATCAATATATATATATATATATATATATATATATATACACATATATATATATATATGTATATATATATATACATACATATATATATATATATATATATATATATATATATATATATATATATATGTATATATATATATATATATATATATATATATATATATATATGTATATATGTATATACATATACATATACATATACATATATATATATATATATATATATATATATATATATATATATATATATATATACACACATATACAGACATATATATATATATATATATATATATATATATATATATATATATATATATATATATATATATATGTATATATATATATATAAAAGAAATAAGATATAAGATTTCATAATGTTTGGTCATAATTGATGAATTTACATTCCATATAAGGGCATGTTAAATTGATAAATCCCGGATATTTAACTCACGCATATTCAACACATTTGATAAATATCGCACGAGATAATCTTATTCAGTCACATGAGTATTCTTTATTATTATTATTATTATTATTATTATTATTATTATTATTATTATTATTATTATTATTATTATTATTATTATTATTATTATTATTATTATTATTATTATTATTATTATTATTATTATTTGTTTTTCGTAGTTTTTGATGTTGTTGCTTTTGGTAAACGTTTTGCCTTTAGTGTTTTATTAATCCCATTATTCCAAAACCTTTTAAAATCACTTATAAACCATTTTATTCCACATTACGTTCATTCATATGTTTGAAAATCACAGATATATCCTCAAAACCTGCATGAATATTCTGCTTGATAAAAGACGGGAAAAAAGGCGTATTTAACTAATGTGTATATCATTTTTCAAGCCTTAAATATCCAACTAGATACGTTTTTGAAAGTGAATTTAGAGAGCCTTCGTTCTTCATAAACAGTAAATTGAAATGCGTTGACAGTTGACATCAAACTGAAGGGTATCTCACACCAAACTGAAATGTTTTTTAAGTGAGTAGCAAACATTATTCTTTTGATGGTGATCATGTGAATTCGAAAGCTATTTTGAGATTGAAGTGGATGTTTGAAATATTTTGAAGGTTTCGAAAACTTTGAGGAGTTTTAACTTTATCAAAATAGATGATTTTTTTTTTCTAGATTCAAGTGAATGTGTGAAATGTTGTAAAGAGATTTCGAAAACTTGGAGTACTTTTTACTTTATCAAATTAGAGTATTTTCTATTTCTATTTTTAGATTCAAGTGAATGTATGAATTATTGTAAAGAGATTTCGAAAACTTTGAGGAGATTTTACTTTATTATAATAAATGCATTTTCTAGTACAACTTATTAAATTTACTAGAGATGGATATTTAGTATTGATCTTTACTTATGTTTTAAATGTAACTATTGCTGCTTGGTAACTTTTCCAATCTATACGGATAAATCTCGTTTTCTTGTATAAGACCTAAAAAAAAAAAAAAAAAAAAAAAAAAAAAAAAAACACCTGCGATGAACCGATGAATCTACAAATCTCATGCAATATTTCGTGAAACAATCTACAAGAAGTTGAACATTGAACGATAAAGACTTGTCTATTGTCAACACAAAAAATAGATAATAAGTCCGATTTTATTAGTTTTAGCTTTCACAATCATATTACTTTTAGGGATTCTTTTAACGTAAAAATATTTTGCGATTCTTCAATAACGGATCATCAAGGTTTACGTTTGATATTGTAATTAATGAAAACATAGATTTTTTCTTATGCATTTCAAACATTTTTGTATAAATCAATTATATATGATCGTGAACATAATTAGGTATTGAAATAATTTATTTTCCACGTTATTTTAGTATATAGACGAAGGAATAAAGACAAATAAAACAAAAATAATAACCCCAAGCCTTTATTTATGTCCCCGTTTTGGTAGAGAAAAAAAAACTGTTAATCTTTATAATTTTCGTGTACTGTGAAGCAAAATACAATTTTTTTCGGCGCGGAATCCATCATAATGATAGCGGGAATGCCAGTTTTCATGTTCTGCAATGCTAATGAGAGAAGCAGCATTGTTTGTAATCTCCCGGGTGGAAACCAGATAGCGGTTCCTATTTTTTTCCTGTCGGGAAAAATGAAGCGAGAAACAAAGATATAAGTGACAGTGATCACAAATCCTCAAAGGGGGCTGGGACGGGTGGGGGGGGGGGGGGGGGAGGAGGTTGGGGCTGCCATTTGATGGAGAAGATACACCGTTCTTAGTTTTAAAGTTTAAAGGCCGCTCATGAATGGCAGAAGCAGGGGAGACTGACATTGCTCTATCAAGCAGGTAATGCCCTAGAGACTGACCATATATGCATATGATCAGCGCCGAAGCCCCTCTCCATCCAAGCTAGGACCAAGAAGGGGCAAGCAATGGCTACTGATGACTCAGCAGACATACCTATAAGCTTCCCAAAACACACCGTCCTTAACTTACAAGGATAGTGAGGTTGCAGCGACCAAAGAAACTAACGAGTTTGAGCGGGACTCGAACCCCAGTCTAGCATTCACCAGTCAAGGACGTTACCACATCAGCCACCACCTTTGGCTTAAACTGCATTTTTATTTAATTTTCAAACTTTTAGTCTTTTCCTATTTGGCCGTTCAACTTTTTGTCTTCTTCACTTCTTACCCAATAAAAAAATCCTTCAGGTGAATCTTACGAAAACATAGAATTGTCCTTTTGTGGTTATATTGAAATCATAATGATTATGATAATAATACTCATCAGAAAACAAACAGATTAAAATACACTATAACCCTTGTCTCCCTCCTTCTCTCTTTCTAACTTACCAAGCATCTTTCATGTCATCATCGAACCAAGAAATGAGCAGCTACCTACTTAACAATCTGTAAAATACCTGCATGACCATAACATAACTCCCTCAAGATATACCAAGTACAGGATACATGAACAAACATACACACACAAATGCACAAACAAACATATACACACAAATATACAAAAACACACAAATACACAAACCATTATGTCTAAAGCTAGAAAAAGTCCAATATTAGACAATTAGAAGCCAAGATGGATTGATATTTATTGTTTTGCTTAAATTTTTCATAAGATCTTTTCGAAAATCAGTTGCAAAAAGTCCCTTAAATAAGCAAAAGAGGAAATGTGTTTCTGGAACAGTCTTGGAAGGAATAAGACATCTAATAAACAAATGTGAAAAAATTATTAAAAAAGAAGAAAGGGATAGCCTGTCTGAGGATTCAGACAGATCTTTACTTAAACAAAAAGAAAAGTTTCTTCATTTAGCTAAAACATTGGTGAAACTTTACCCTTTAGGAAGACGGGTATATTACAAATGTATTAAAAATCTATATGAAATCAG
>NC_090748.1:93944846-93959846 GCF_036898095.1 Palaemon carinicauda
ATTCTAGACCCTTTTAGCAGCAATGTTTGTATTTCGAATACTCTATACTCCAATTTGAGTAGGAATAAAATAGTCAATGCTGCTATCATCTTCTTTATTCGGGAGCTTTCGACATAACTTATGTCATCTTCAGCCTTTCTGCAATTATCATATGTAAAATTAGTAAAATTGATAAAATCATCCGAAGTACATAATTAGGAATATACATTTTCATGAACTGATCAACTAGCTCTAAAATCAACCAATCAAGGAACATAAAACCTTAAAAAAGACTTATTACACACAACTCTATAACTATCTAAAAGACTCTATAACTAATATACCTAGTCACCCGCAGGAGATGGTGACCACCCATCCAGACCAGCAACCCACAGACCAAACGGATCAATGGGTCACCGGTAACTGAACAGGTAAGCCCTCAAGAAGTTTTTAGATATAATTTACAGTCAAAATTTAACAATTCAAACAGTCAGTAAGAAAAAGTTATATGTCTCCTTTCCGTACTATGATTATGTTTCGGAGAGACTAAGAACAGAGGTTATGAGTGTTGTGGGGAAATGTTATCCACGCATAGATTTAAAACTAATTTTACTAACAAGTTCTTAGTTGGCTCACTGTTTAAATATAAGGAGAGTCTACCTACTCCCTTGTGTTCCGATGTCATATACACTTTTCAATATGCACTCTGTAACGAGTGCTACATTGGAAGTAAATCTAGACAGCTTCAGTGTAGGATTTCGGAGCACATGGGAAGATCGGTACGAACCAATATACCTTTAAATAAGAAACCAATTTCAGCTATTTATGACCACGCATTTCGATATGGTCATGCCATTTCTAAGGAAAATTTCAAAATTACGGACAGACATAGTAGCGTCAGCCAACTGAGAATCTTGGGGTCTTTATAAATTTTTAAGACAAAACCCAGCTTGAATGAGGGTTTACCTGTTCAGTTACCAGTGACCCATTGATTCTTTTGGTCTGTGGGTTGCTGGTCTGGATGGGTGGTCATCATCTCCTGCGGGTGACTAGGTATATTAGTTATCGAGTCTTTTATATAGTTATATAGTTGTGTGTAATAGGTCTTTTTTAAGGTTTTATGTTCCTTGATTGGTTGATTTTAGATCTAGTTGATCAGTTCATGAAAGTGTATCTCCCTAACTATGTACTTAGGATGATTTTATCAATTTTACTAATTTTACATATGATAATTGCAGATAGGCTGAAGATGACATAAGTTATGTTAAAAGCTCCCGAATCAAGAAGATGATAGCAGCATTGACTATTTTATTCCTACTTAAATTGCGATTCCCAAGAGGAACCCATCTATCTTCTATACTCCAATCTCAATAAAATGTTTTAGTTTCAGCCATTATTCCAATAAATCTTAAATCACTAATATCCTTGATCATATATATTTTTTTTTCATTTTAAGGCAATTCCTTTTTAAAGTAACCTATGTTGAAGGTAATCCCCTTTTCAAGTAGCCTATGTTGAAGGTAATATCTTTTTTTAAGTAGCCTATGTTGAAGGTAATCCCCTTTTTAAATAGCTTATGTTGAAGGTAATCCTCTCTTTTAAGTAGCCTATGTTGAAGATAATTCTTTTTTAAGTAGCTCTTGTTGAAGGTAATTCATCTATTTCAAGTAGCCTATGTTGAAGACAATCCCTTTTTTAAGTAGCCTTTGTTGAAGGTAATCCCATTTTTAAAGTAGTCTGTGTTATCCCTTTTTTAAGTAGCTTGTAATGAAGGTAATCCCTTACTTGAATAGCTTATGTTATAGGTAATCCCTTTTTTAGGTAGCCTTTGTTGAAGGTAATCCCTTTTCAAGTAGCCTAAGTTGAAGATAATCCCTTTTCTTAAGTAGCCTATGGTGAAGGTAATTCCTTTGTTTTAAGTAGCCTATGTAAGGTAATGCAGACTTTTTTTCAAAGTACTCTATGTACTTTTCTTCTATTATATTGTAATACAATTCGAAATGACCGATGTGTAGCTAATAAAGTGAGTTTGGAACGTTTTGTACAATATTAATAATGCGCTTTTATGTTATATTACAGCTACCCCTTCAATATCTGTTGTGATTATATTTTTTCTATAAAAAAAACTTATATTAGCAATAGATATAATTTCAGCCTTCATGACAATTAGATAAAATAGATAAAAGTTTTGTAAAATGAATATATCACGATCGATAGTTAAGGAACTTTGAAGAAAAAGTTATACAACTAAGAGACGATCAATCTGATATATGACCAATTAACATATTTTTTTTTTCGATTGTGGAAGTTTGAAATATGCGTACATGAAAAAATCTTATTGTCCTCTTAGAAATTCCAGATCATTTGAGAATATGAAAATTTTTCTTTTCATTTACTAAAATCCTTAGCATTATTAGAATCCCTTTAGCCTTACATACAGCATTTCTGAATGTCCTCATAGAAATTCTAGGTCATATATGATATGTACATTTAGAACAGGGACTATATTTTACCAAGAGTCCTAACCATATTAGAATCCCTTTAGGATTACCACTCGAGTTGATGGTTCAAAGAATGCTATATTATACGAATAAACATAATACATACAAGACTCCTGGATTTTTCTAGTGGGACTTTATCTGCGAGAACACAAGACTTGAAATGATAATTGACAGGACATCGTATCAATCAAAATACTTATTCTGAAAACATGGAAGGAAATGGAAATCCACAAATACGAAGTGAAAAAATATGCTAAAAAAATATAATAATTTTATCGTATATTAAATGTAGAAAGGAAGAAACAGGTATGTAAGTATAAAAGTTCGATAATAATATAGCGTATTGCCTTTGATTTGGAGAAACTAGATTTGATTTGTACTTAAGATCTGTTTCTTAAGGGTCACCATATTATTACTACTAGCTGAGCTACAGCTCTAATTGGAAAACCACGATGCTATGAGCCCAAGGGGTCCAAAAATGAGAATAACGTAGTGAGGAAAGGAAATAAGAAAACAGAATAGTGTGCATGAGTGTACCCTCAGGCAAGAGTATAAGTTTTGCTACACAAATTAAAATCCTAGAGTGGAGTAGTCTTTTACAACGATTAGTTTCTGAAGAAAAAATAGAACATAATTTGGATAAATATATTTTCTTGTAAATTACATCTTATTAGAGATATCATTATCTTAAAGAGGACTCCAGATCTGCTCTCAACTAATTCTTTGGATTAAGCTTAACTATTTCCGGAAATATATTTTCCTCTGATATTAGTATTTCTCCACGAATGCGATAGAAATGCAAGATAGGTTTACCAATAATTTGGCAAAATAAATTTCAACATAATGTTAGACATTATAATTTCCCAAAGTAAATTTATATTGATAGTTATTATAAGTACATGAATATTATGGAGGTTTCTCTCCAAGAATTTGTCATTAAATAGGTTTGAATGCATACAGACAAAGTAATTTAAGTATATCGCCAGATAATATATGTATACACACACGCATATATATATACATATATATATATATATATATATATATATATATATATATATATATATATATATATATATATATGTATATGTATACAGTATATGCATACATTCAGACACATATATGTATGTATACATATGTGTATATATATATATATATATATATATATATATATATATATATATATATATATATATATATATAGATATATATATAAATATGCATTGTTAATATGGCAAAAAAGTAACATAACAGAGCATCCCATATACAAAGCTTAGAAAAAATGTACATAATTTAAACAGCTGCCATCTTTTGAAAAAAGACTTCCCCTTTTCTCTAGGTTAAAATCCCTTCCTTCCTTTCCGGTCTCCAAAGGACTACTGGAATCAAGCCTCTTATGATTGACATTTTTACTCCCTAACCTAATTACTTAGATGCTATTCTTCAAGTCTCAATTTATCTTTCTTTATGGGCTTCTGGGTACTTAATCAAATATAACTCATATACAATTCGTATTTGATCGATTTAGGCTCTTCCTTTCCTAGAATTTAAGATAAATTTTCCATTCCATCTTGGTCTTCCATTTTTTTTATACGATTTTCCCCTCTTTCTTAATTCCTTCCTTTTATATCCTCTCTTCTTTGAGAATTCCGGGTCTCACTGCTATCATTTTTTTCCTCTTGTTGTTGCGTACCGTAGGGTTTAAAAGAGTTTCAATCTCACCTATCATTCTTCGTTTCATATTTTGTAGGAGTTGGATCCTATACATTAAGGGATATATATATTTTTCTAACTACTGGTAGAAGGAACTGGATCAAATAATCCTCTTGAACAAGTGTCATTTTCTAAGAATAATGACGATAAAAGTTTATTTGTAATACTGAGGTTTGCATTTTTCATTTCTTTTTTTAATGTAATATAGAAGAATAACTGAAATGGGTCCGTACTCCAGAGTAGATTCTACTTTGATTATTGAACAAATAGGTGCAAGGCTATGCCATGGAGAGAGAGAGAGAGAGAGAGAGAGAGAGAGAGAGAGAGAGAGAGAGAGAGAGAGAGAGAGAGAGAGATGATAGGAAAATCTTATCATTGGTCTCTGGTGCAAAACGAAAAGATCTGACAATGATTAAACTCGTTATACTTGATTTACTTATTAATCCAAGAAGTATATAACATATAGGTTACTGAATTATATAATGTTACAGCATAAAAAAAACTCTTATATTAATATAAATACTGAGTATCACTTGCAAATCTCTATTTCTGGAGTCAGCACAGAGTAGTGATTTGTCAAAATAGTGCCAGATGTAGCATAAACACAAATGCAAACACATACACACACACACACACACACACACACACACATATATATATATATATATATATATATATATATATATATATATATATATATATATATATATATTATATATATATATATTTATATGTAAATTCATATATGTATATGCTAACGTTTGCATACATATATACATATTCATTTGCACACAAATATATATGCATTATATATATATATATATATATATATATATATATATACATATATATATATATATATATATATATATATATATATATATATATATATATATATATATATATGTATATATATATGTGTGTGTGTGTGTGTGTGTGTGTGTATAATTATCTTTAATTACAAAATCTACTGCTAAGGAGCTATGATGAATTATGTATTACTAAGAAGTTTTTTTTTTACGATGAATATGTTTATTCTCTCTCTCTCTCTCTCTCTCTCTCTCTCTCTCTCTCTCTCTCTCTCTCTCTCTCTCTCTCTCTCTCTCTTTTATATATTGTTAGATATAACAAATTTCTATTATTATATTCACGCTTAGCATGAAATCCGTGTCAGAGGTATCGAATATAAACTAGACTTGAAAAGATGCACCACTCAATGTGGTAATTTGTTTACATATGAAACAGCAAGTAAATGGTACAACCTTCCAGCAGATATAGTTAACAGTAACACTGTAAACGAGTTTAAGAATAATTTAAAAAAGATCATAAAAATTCTTTAAACGATTAAACTAAATCGCTCTACTCAAGAGCAAATGCTGTCTCTCCAATGGACTAAAAAGTCTAGACATCCAAAATTCTTATAACTCCTTGTAACTCTCTCTCTCTCTCTCTCTCTCTCTCTCTCTCTCTCTCTCTCTCTCTCTCTCTCTCTCTCTCTCTCTCTCTCCCCCCCTTTTGTTCAAATTGCCGCAAAATTAAATATACGGAAGTTTCGCTTCCATGATGATGAAATTAAAAAGGGAAAATTATATCAAGAACAGAACAATGTAGATAACTCTAAATGTGAAATCCTTCATTAATTTCTTCATCAACGTGTTGGCTCCATCTTATCTCTCCCCTCATAAGAGTTGAAATTCCACGCAATTTTTGGTCTATAGAAACTCAGCCATTCAATTTATTAGGAAGGCAGGGAGGTGGTCCGTCCTCCCTCAGAAACACCCTTCTCTCTCTCTCTCTCTCTCTCTCTCTCTCTCTCTCTCTCTCTCTCTCTCTCTCTCTCTCTCTCTCGCTATCTATCTCTCGCTATCTATCTCTCTGTGTTTATCTCTCTCCCTATCTCTCTCTCTCTCTCTCTCTCTCTCTCTCTCTCTCTCTCTCTCTCTCTCTCTCTCTCTCCCTTTGTTCAAATTGCCGCAAAATGAAATACATGGAAGTTTCGCTTCCACGATGATAAAAATTTAAAGGAAAAATTATATCACGAACAAAACAATATAGATAACTCTAGATGTGAAATCCTTCATTAATTTCTTTCTCGGCGTGTTGGCTCCATCTTATCTCTCTCCTCATAAGAGTTAAAATTCCTCGCAATTTTTGGTCTATCGAAACTCAGCCATTCAATATATTGTGAAGATAAGGAAGGAGTCCCTCCTCCCTCAAACCGCCTCTCTCTCTCTCTCTCTCTCTCTCTCTCTCTCTCTCTCTCTCTCTCTCTCTCTCTCTCTCTCTCTCTCTCTGTCTTGAGACCATTGTATACGCTGATATATAAAATGATATAATATTACGTTGCCCCTAAGATGGCATCAGTCTATGTATAAACGTATGTGTATGATAATTTCTCTAATATTATTGTCTATGTTTACTTTCGCCATTTATTACCATTATCACATCAACTGAGGCTTTATCAAATGTCATAGTGATGTCTTAACGTTTTTGCTGGGAACAAACATCCTTTTCTGACATGTAAACATTGTGTACATACCCTTATGACTTGAAAATGAGATATTTGATTGTCTTTATCATTATTGATATCCATGCTACAACCCATTTTGGAAAAGCAGAATGCTACAAGCCCACGTGCTCCAACAGGGAAAGTAACCAAATGAGGAAAGGAATTAAGGGAATAGCTAATATATTTTATATAAGTAATTGATTGAAAATTGAATAACATTTCAAAACTAAAGCAAATATGTAGTGGTTTACTTAATTTCCTTTAAGTAAGTGATTTAAACTCATTAAATAAACAAGACTTTACTTTGGGTAGAAAGAAGGAGAAACCTGTGATCTACCGGTTGTCATCAATGAATTATATATGTTTGTATAGTAAAGAGATAATATGGTTTGAACTTTGTTGTTTTTAATCGAGTTCTGATAATGGTGTCATCTTTCATTTTATAAGGATCACGATATATATATATATATATATATATATATATATATATATATATATATATATATATATATATATATATATATACATATACATACATAAACATAAAGATATAAATATATTTATTTACACATTCACATATAAATATATATATATATATATATATATATATATATATATATATATATATATATATATATATATATATATATATATGTGTGTGTGTGTATACATATATATACATATATACATATATATACATATATATGTATATATATACATATATATACATACACACACACATATATATATATATATATATATATATATATATATATATACACACACATATATATATATACATATATATATATATATATATATATACATAAACATAGAGATATAAATATATATATTTACACAAACACACACACACGCACATATATATATATATATATATATATATATATATATATATATATATATATATATGAATATATATACATATATATATATATATATATATATATATATATATATATATATATATATATATATATGTGTGTGTGTGTGTGTGTGTTTGCGTGTGTTATAAAAGTAGAACACATATATAACATGAATCATGCATATGTCTAATGGGAGATAACTCTGTGTATATAATAATTTCGAATCTAGTCCAGATAATAGAGAAATAAACGCAATCATTGAACAAAATAAAAAATGGTAATCAAGTACTGAAGACACTTTCTCTTAGGTTACCCAGAAATACTTACACACAACTATAATCTACTGGAATTGTGGTTAGTAACCAGCTTCGATGAGACTCTTCAATCATAGAATTTGCTTGAGCCTGCAATGAAACCCTCATAAGACTTCCAGGGGTTCTGGAAGCCTTTCCCAGAGGAAAGGATTTGAAACTATTTTCCATGACTACAGAATGGTATTATTGATAATGGTAAATATTATGGGCTTTTGTATGAGTGTGATTTATATTAAGCAGTAATAATGTATTATCAGTAAATTACTGTATAATCATTTCCTTATTTCCTTTTCTCACTGGGGCTATTTTCCCTTTAGGAGATGTTGGTCTTATAGAATCTTGCCTTTCCAACTACGGTTGTAGCTAAGCAAATAATAACAATAAAATGATAATGATAATGATAATGATAATATTATACGATACAGTGATTATAATTTCAATTCTTTTGTGAAGCTTTGGCAGTTTCTTCCTGGTCCTGTTTCCCTTGGGTCATGAATTTAATTTTGTCTATACTTAATTTATAAGGAAATCAATAATTTATTCTTTATTTTTTTTTGAGAAACAAGTAAGTAATTAAATGCTTTTTGGAAGGTGTGTTGTTTTTTTTATTATTCTTTTGCAAGAGAGATATTCTACTTTAATCTGATTTTTTTTTTTTGCTCTTCAATTTTGGGATGGTTAAAATGTAAAGTTTTCTGAGATTTTAATTATTTAATAATGTCAGGTGACTTTACCGTCTTACTGCCACTGCTTTAGATTTGAATAAACTTACATTTACTTAAGTTTCCTTCTTATATCCCAAATTTAGAGATAGAAATTCTTAATTTCAAGCTATGCACAAATTTTACAACTGAGCTTTATAAGAGATGAAATTATATACCGAGAAATTCCCTCGATAAAAATCATCCATCCCGCCCAAGTACTGGAATAATGAAGCAAGGGAGACAAGCATATTGCGGTCTTGAGTAAATATTTATTCCTACCTTTTAGGAAACCGAGAAGGGGAAGTCGAACCTTCTCTGAGGAATGAGAACAGAGAAGAGTAAAAGTAAGACCAGGATGAGAGTCCCAAAATGAGGGAGATGAATATCTAAAAGGGGCGTGAGGAGGGGATAGTCACTGGATGGTTGAAAAGCAGATTTTGAGAATTCAAAGTTGAATACCGGATCCTTTTTAGAATAGATTCCTTCTTCTCTGGTTATGGAATGGCTTTTGAAAGCAGCAAAGTCATAGGAATAGTTTTATCTTTATATTTTATATGTTGAACGGGATTACAAAAGTCTCTTTTCAGATCTATTTTAACGTTGTTATTGATCTTGAATTATTTTATGTTAGTTGTTCATTACTTCTCATGTTCATTTTTTTTTCTTGTTTCCTTTGCTCAATCTGCTGTATCTTCCTGTTGGGGTCCTTGGGTTTATAGCATCCTGCTTTTCCAGCTAGGCTTTATAGCCTGGCTATTGATAATAATAATAATAATAATAATAATAATAATAATAATAATAATAATAATAATAATAATAATAATAATAATAATAATAATAATAATAATAATAATAATAATAATAATAAAGCCTCTTCACTATGATAAAAAACTAATGTAAATAATTTATTTTTCGATAATGCTATTGGAGTAAGGACAGATTGATGTAATTGATTCCTGTAAGAGAAAAGTCCAAAAAAATACTATAAAAAGCTATATAAAGACTAGGTAATTATGAGATTCCAATATCTAATTCCAGTAATTTAATTTTTCCTAATTTCTCGGAGCAAGAATTATAAAATTTATAAAATTCCAGGTAATCTCCTTTGTTGGAATTCATTATTTGATCAGAAATACTGAATTTTAAATATTGAATGGAAAACACTAATTCAGATAATTATGAAAGATGCATAATTGTTTCATATACCGTTCTCGTAAAACCATAAATCGTCATTATTATTATTATTATTATTATTATTATTATTATTATTATTATTATTATTATTATTATTATTATTATTATTATTATTATTATTATTATTATTATTATTTTCATCATTATCATAGGTCTTTTAAATACTCATTGTTATGAATATCATTGTTACTATCCTTAATATATGTATGTATATATAAATAAATAAATAAATATATACATATATATATATAAATATATATATATATATATATATATATATATATATATATATATATATATATAGTATATATATATATATATATATATATATATATATATATATATATATATATACTGTATATGTGTTAATATATATATGTATATGTATATATATATATATATATATATATATATATATATATATATATATATATATATATATATACACTGTATATATATATATATATATATATATATATATATATATATATATATGTATATATATATATATATATATATATATATATATATATATATATATATATATATATATACAGTGTATATATATATATATATATATATATATATATATATATATATATATATATATATATATATATATATATATATATATATACGTATAGTATGCATGTACATATATATATATATATATATATATATATATATACATATATATATATATGTATATATATATATATATATATATATATATATATATATATATATATATATACATATGTGCATGTACAGTATATATGTATATATGTATATATAATATATTTATATATAAAATATCCTCTAATTGATGATTTTCATGTAACTTGTAACAAGCCGTTGGAAATTAAATAGCATAGAGATTGAAGTCAGTTGTGATTGAGTTCATTTTCATGGAAATTATGACCAGGAAATATGAGCTCCCACCAGAATGGATTTAATCAAACCTTCTGCTTAACTGGATTAGCAAGGGACGAGTAATAAACCACAGCATTGCTGGGTAATTGGTTTTCAGAGTATTCTTGAAATGTAACAATTTCCTTTGGGGAGCTGAAGTGATATACTGTAGATGCTGTATGGGGAGTGTGTTGTGCAAAGAAAAAACGGACAATGCTAAAGTGTCTTTTTTTTGTAGTAACTAGTGTGCGTTACCCGTCAGAAATTACGACTAAATGTTTAGATAGATATGCACGTACACGCACACACACGCACAGAATCAATCTTTCTCATTCCCTCACCCTTTCCTAACTATCTCTCGGGATACCGCATCTCTAGTCCCTCTTACCTTAACCAAGGGACAGGGAGCGACCGAGTAGTCTATTTTTAGGATTGTAGTTAAGCTTGACAGTAAAATAATATATATATATATATATATATATATATATATATATATGTGTGTGTGTGTGTGTGTGTTTGTGTACTGTATATGAATATATATACATAAATATATGTATATATATATATATATATATATATATATATACATATGTATGTATATATATATATATATATATATATATATATATATATATATATATATATATATATGTATATATACATATATATATATATATATATATATATATATATATATATACATACCTATATATATATATATATATATATATATATATATATATACATGCATATATATATATTTATATATATATATAATTTATATATTTATATATATATAAATTTTATATATATATATATATATATATATATATATATATATATATATATATGTATATATATAATGTAGCTAGACGCCTGTTCTTTATTATATAAGGGAGATTGTTAGTGACTCTAATTAAAGGGAAAACGCATCATTGTATTCAGACTTAACAATATACCTGAAAATCAGTAGAATAAGTAAAAGAAAATGTATCAACTTGAATTGCAGAAGCCCAAACAGGTAAAGACTTATCTGTTTATAAAGAGATTTACAACATTGACGCTAACTTTATCATATATTCGAAAATAGAAATAACACTTTGTATTTAAGAAAAACAAGGAAAACTAGCAAAAGAAAAAATCTAAAAGAAATCTGAAAGCTCATAATTCCATATTTCTTTTTTTTTTAAATGTTACCTAAGGGTATATATATGTAGGTTCAAGTCTGGTATTAATTTCTACTCTATTTTCAGGCTATCATAGTTGGTGATAATGTTTAAGATCTAAATTTTTTAAAACATTATATAGAACATAATATAGAAACTAAAAAGTAGAAGATAATATTTCTTTTCATATGACATTGCATGACCGGAGTTCTCATAACATCGAAAGTTGATTAAAAAAAAAAAGTATATTTTTGTTTTCATTTGCGATCCTACCAGAACTTAACCCCCATGCCTTAAAAGAGTGATTATATATGCAGATGACTCAATTCAAAACCAAATCTAGGTCACCATCATGAATCGGTGGGAGCAGCAGAGCAAAATGTGCATTCATGATAAATATTTAAAAAAAAATTTAACTTGTGTTATGGAAATCGTGATGTTTGAAGTGCTAGCATAAAAAAGGGAAACGAATTCCCTTTATTTCCAAAAGAACCCAGGAAAACATAGGTCTCTATGAATAAAACATTTTTCTTCCTCATATGAAAAGTCATATGGACATATCTTGCAAATATGTCGAATGTCCAGTGACTTGGCTTAATGCTTACGAGTTTGAAATCTTTCCTGTGAGGCTGGTTCCCATATTTATATTACCCAAAATATTTTTGTATGTGTAATTCAATCATTTATGGTTGTGGTGGCCTATTGGAAACGTCCCTGACTAGTGATCTTCTGGACTAGGGTTCGAGTCCCGCTCAAACTTGATAGATAGTTGTAGAGTCTACAACCTTACCATCCTAGTGAGCTAAGGATGGAGGGTTTGGGGGAGCCTATAGGTTTACCTACTGAGTCATCAGCCGCCATTGCTTGGGTCTCCCTGGTCCTAGATTGGGTGAAGAGGGGGCTTAGGCGCTGATCATAATATATATATATATATATATATATATATATATATATATATATATATATATATATATATATACATATATATATATATATATATATATATATATATATATATATATATATATATATATATATATATATATATATATATATATATATAGTAAGAATCATATCAAAAGATAAATTAACAAAAAGATATTAAGAAATAAAAAGGTATAAAGGGAGGAAGTCATACACTGTTAAAAATTGGTCGTAAAAAACGGTAAATGGCTGGCAACATTTATTTCACGATTTTAACTTTTTAAAAACGGGTGTATTGACGTAAATGAGTGATATCACAGTCATCAACCCGTCAAAGATAATAACAAAATAAGGTATAATTACGGTTGGCTGTACTTTACTGAAATATGGCTGAGAATGGTATATTTCCATGCAGAGTTTCCGATTCAAATTCCGGTTTTTAACAGTGTATAAAAGAGATAATGGAAAGATAATTCCTAATTTAGAAAAGTGAAATTGCAATGCTGACAAAAACTGATAGGATGTAATTAAAGGTGTCTAGTTTCAGTTAAATTTTCATCAGAATAGATGCTGAACGTCAGCCGGGCAAGCGCAACCCCTCAATGTGGTGAACAACCACAGCAGTGACCTCCCCAGTAAGCAGCTCTAACTCACGGTCCCGGGCGGCGATCGATCTGCTGGCAAGCGAACGCTAGGCGAAAGCGTTACCACTGTGCTAAACAGGAGGCTAGTCATATTTTAATAGGATTCTAGAATACGAATATAGTAGATAAAGACTAAGATTTAAACGAAAAGGAATATCTTAAAATCTATCAAGAGTATATTTATCTTGACATAACAGGCATATTTAAGTATGATGAATAAGAAATAATTTTGAACATGGCTATATATGCACATCATTTAAAATTCTTTTATATAAATAATAATAAGATAAAAAGGTGTAACATAAAAAGGGAAAACCCTATCATTAAATAAGATTAACTAGATGAATAACACCCACATTAAAGTACCAATATATAGTATTTAAAAACTTTCAATAGTATGTATATATATATATATATATATATATATATATATATATATATATATATATATATATATATATATATATATATATATATATATATATATATATATATATATGTATATATATAGTAATAGGTGTCCTGTGGAAAAGTAAAAACCAATATAATCACATAGTATCATCAAGAAGCTTGACATATGGTATTAATTAGTGAGGTGTTAATGAGGCCTTAATGATTTAAATTCAGCATTACCACAAGAGCCGGAACTAACAGTCATTTATAATGAGTTTGCTGTCACATGAATATTTTCAACCGGTGTCATGCGATTACTTGCGATAATCGATGATAAAAACACAAGATGAATTGTAATTGCGGTGTGCATTATGATTGCAAAAGTTGCAAAATGAACACTGGAGTTCTATTGTCAGCTCGTAATTCATATATGTAAGTTTTGATGACATACCAATGGGTTCAGAACGGCCTGTCACGTTTTGTCATAATTATATGTAAAGGCAATTAGACTCTCCTTCAAGAGTGGCCTCTGATATTAAGGGGAGTAATAATAATAATAATAATAATAATAATAATAATAATAATAATAATAATAATACAGAAGCTCTCAAACAATATATACAAATTCAAATATATATATATATATATATATATATATATTTATATATATATATATATATATATATATATATATATATATATATATATATATATATATATATATATATATATACAGACACACACACACATATATATATATATATATATATACATATATATATGTATATATATATATATATATATATATATATATATATATATATATATATATATACTGTATATATATATATATATATATATATATATATATATATATATATATATATATATATATATATATATATATACATATGCATGTGATAATTCTATCACTAACAGTCTTTATGTATTTATGGCAGCTTGGTATAGTATTAATGGCTACCTTTATTTCTACTCGGCACTAAGGTTCGAATCTTTGCTGGGCATAAGTACTTACCATAAAAGGAATTTCACTACGAATCTATGATCGGGTGGTATACTGAATCAGATATTTAAAGGTATTCATGTCTTACACACACATACATACATACATACATACATACACACACACATATATATATATA
>NC_090748.1:93965936-93968436 GCF_036898095.1 Palaemon carinicauda
CTCCATTTCTTATTTAATGTTTCAATTCTGAGAATTAGGCTTGAGAGAGAGAGAGAGAGAGAGAGAGAGAGAGAGAGACGAGAGAGAGAGAGAGAGAGAGAGAGAGAGAGAGAGAGAGAGAGCTGTAAGAAAACTTTTTCTTTCTTGGCCTGTGTCTATTTCTCCATTTCCTATTTTATGTTTTTATTCCTGAGAATCAGCCATAAGAGAGAGAGAGAGAGAGAGAGAGAGAGAGAGAGAGAGAGAGAGAGAGGAGAGATGAGAGAGAGAGAGATGAGAGAGAGAGGAGAGAGCTGGAATAAAAATGAAAAAATTTGTTTCTTTGCCTAATTGTCCATTTTTTCCATTTCTTATTTAATGTTTCAATTCTGAGAATTAGGCTTGAGAGAGAGAGAGAGAGAGAGAGAGGAGAGAGAGAGAAGAGAGAGACGAGAGAGGAGAGAGAGAGAGAGAGAGAGAGAGAGAGAGAGAGAGAGAGCTGTAAGAAAAGATTTTCTTTCTTGGCCTAAGTGTCTATTTCTCCATTCTCCATTTTATGTTTTATTCTGAGAATCAGCCATAAGAGAGAGAGAGAGAGAGGAGAGAGAGAGAGAGACGAGAGAGAGAGAGACGAGAGAGAGAGAGAGAGAGAGAGAGAGAGAATATGAAAACTTTTTCCCTTCCATTCTAATTGCTATTGTCTTTATTCCTTTCTGTCTCTTTAGGAGTGAGCTTAGATGACTACTTTTGATCAGATAAGGTAAATAGAGAAAATACTTTTATGAGGAATTAAATTTTCCTTATTTTCTAGACTTCATATGTATTAAAGTAGAGTGGGCTTCAAGAAGCATAGTTTGGTATAGTAAGTTATTTTGTTGTGTAAAACAGATTATTTCATATAAAAAATTGGAGAATACATAATGATCTTATAAAAGATCTTTCTTTTTTTTATATAGTGAGTAAATTGTTTTATCATACTATAGTTGAGAAAATAGCGGAATTTGAAACCCTATGAGAAAACGAATCTTTTTAGATAATTATGTACCAACCGTGTGTCACACGATCGTACATAGTTCATTTTGTGCTTGTATCTTCGCTCTCCCCTCGCCCCCATAAAAAGAACCTGAAAAATCATGTCTACTTTTTTCCTCTGTAACATTGTCGATTTCTTAACATGAAAATTCTTGTTGCTTTGAGATTTCTTATATAAAGGAGAGTGTTCTACAATAAACTAACTCAGTTGCTTTCACACTGCTTTTGAGTTCACAACCTTCTCTCGGCCCGTTACATTGGTGACCCCGGAAGTCGAATCGCTCCCACCGCCTTCCACCCCCACCCCCTCGCCCCTCCATTGTTGGTACTATGGCGGACTCTACAGAATTTGGCGCTGTGGCTGTCCCATTGAAACTTTCACTGTTCGCCAGCGGAGAGCCGTTTGCGTGGTTTCAGCGCGCAGAAGTCCAGTTTCGCATCAAGGGCGTGAATCGCTCAACTACCAAAGCAGATTATGTTCTCGCGGCAATACCCCGAGGACACCTTCCCGGAAATATCTGACTGGCTTTGTGAACAAGGAGACACCCCAATAGCGTATGATGCCCTCAAAACATACCTTCTGCAGCAGTAATCGCTGTCGCCAAGCCGCCCGTGTAGCAAAGCTTTTTCAGCTCTCGCAACAACTGATGGGGGACCAAAGGGGTTCGCTTGCCCTCAGGGAAAGGACCAATATCGCTCGCCTTCAACCTGCCGCAGACGGCTCTCCTCGTGAGGTGAACCTACTTCGTGCCCTTTGGATACGCCGTTTACCCGGACCTATACGCGCTGCGATACCCGATGTCGATAGTTTACCCATAAGGACTTGATGACCAAAGCCGACTCCCTTATGGACAGCCACTTCAAGACCTCCATCAACGCCTCCACCCCTGACGAAGGGGAATGCCTATTCAACGTCAACCAAAGCTGACATGAATGCTGTAGGACATACACGCCTACACCGTGATGTGCCAAAGCAGCGACAAAGCCGGCCACAACCCACCAATCACTAGCGCCCCCAACAAACGACTTGTACAGCCACTTACTACCTCCCATCCGCCGAAGTTTTGCTGCTACCACTTCAGATACGGGGAAACTGTGAAGAAATGTGCCGAGGATTGTCAGTGGCCAAAAAACGTGTAAGTAGGCCATCGCTCGTGGAGGTGGCCTCCCGTGTTTCTAATCTTTTCTTTTTACATGATGCAGTAACGGGCGTGTGATTTTTGGTAGACACGGGTGCTTGTCCGTTCTCTTTTGCCAAGGAAACTCTTCAAGACACGACGTAGTCTGTCTACATCTGCCGACGTCCACTTGGTAACTGCCAACGGATCTGCGATACCCACCTACGGTTACGAGAACCTCACATTATCGTTCGGAAAAGGCAAATTTAATTGGAAGTTTCTCGTTGCTGACGTCACATTGCCAATCCTCGGTGCGGATTTCCTCTCTCATTTCCACCTTCTGGTCGATGTCGCCCACCGACGATTGGTCA
>NC_090748.1:93973436-93978436 GCF_036898095.1 Palaemon carinicauda
TTAAATATTATCTAGCTACTGTATATGATAACAAAAACTATAACATAATCTTCTCTACTAGTGTACGTGACCGGTCAAAAGTGATGACTCAATATTTAGATAGATATGCATACATACACACACAGATTCAACCCTTCCCATCCCATCCCTTATACGTCTGGCCATGGCTGGCATTAAGCGTAATATGATGTATATATATATATATATATATATATATATATATATATATATATATATATATATATATATATATATACATATATATATATATATATATATATATATATATATATATATATATATATATATATATATCTATCTATATATGCATATATATATATTTATATATATATATACATATATATATATATATATATATATATATATATATATATATATATATATATATATATTTCAAAAGGCGCTAGAAGAGTTGGAGGACCCAAGCCTACATGGCTGAGGACTATGAAGCGTGAAGTAGATGATGAATGGAAAAGTATTCAATTAAAAGTTCTAAAAGTTCAAGATAGAGACAACTGGCGAAATCTAACCGATGCCTTTTGCGTCAATAGGTGTAGGAGGAGATGATGATGATTATAAAGAGAACAATAGCTTAGGCCTATTCTTTTTAAACCAGAACACCTAGTGTGATAAATCGAAACATTACCTTTGTATCTTGTGGTCAACTGTGTCTTGGGATTTATCTTTCTACTTTTTGTTATATTCATGTAAATAGAATTATGTGGTCTGGGCGAGACATTCCCTGAAGAGGAATGAATATTATATTGAGGGTATCATGAATGGAAAATGAAGGTAAGGTAATGTAATAATGTTTGAATGTTTTAGTAAACAAAAAAAGAGTAGAAATTCTTATAACGAGAAAGGAAAAACCATATTTATCATTCATTAAGGTTGAAATTAAAGTAAAATTAAGGCAAAATATTTCAAGGGAAAACATGAAACAGAAGGACAAAATGAAGTTATGAAACACTAAACGTCAGTGGGGAACAAAGAAAAGATTAACTGAAAAACTAAGGATTATAGTTAACAACAACAATGTATTGCTGTAAGATAGGACAATGAAGATTGTCCCCCCACCCTCTCTCTCTCTCTCTCTCTCTCTCTCTCTCTCTCTCTCTCTCTCTCTCTCTCTCTCTCTCTCTCTCCTACTAACGAAACAAGAAACCGGATACTTTAATTGAAGGCATTTACCATTCTTCAACTTTTTTACTGTTTATTAAGGTTTTCAGTTACACTTAAGAGATATTTTTTTTTCTAGTTATAACTGAGATTTTTTCTTAGATATTTTCACCAGTGGATAAAAACTTCTACGATATAATTTCAGTTAGACTTTACAGAGTTATATCATTCTTGAAAATCTACCAGGTAACAATATAAGCAAGAATGAGTGGCAAAGTAATTTGCATCTAGTTCTAAATGAGGGTTCTTCAAAGAGGGGTTACTCTTATTGAATACTGATAAGCTATTAGTATTCATTATGGGTTTAATTTTCAATGCCATTTACATAAATCACCTTAGCTATTACCTTTTTTTTTTTTTTTTTTTTTTTTTTTTAGACAGGATGTACGTCGATTACTTCATAAATCACCAACTGACTCTTTCTCTGTAGAGTCGAGTGTCATAGAGGGTCGGGTGCCATTGCCACTATAACGAGAACACAAGTAAGCAAATTAATACACAGTTCCACTTATAGCAGGTGGTCAAAAAACAGAAGAAAGTGGTCTATATACAGAAAACAAGTGGCGTATACAAAGACAAGTGGCCTATACACAGAAAACAAGTGGCCTATACAAAGACAAGTGGTCTATACACAGAAGATTGATTAATTAATTAATTTGAGATTTTGTGGCATCTATACATAGAAATTGCAATGGTCTCTAATGTACTGCACATGCTTCATACACGCTTGTACACTATAACGTTATTGCCTTTTTTTCTATCTCTTGTTCGTCCCCGCACTGTTAATAGAACCCGTTTAAGCTTACTATTGCAGGTATAAGTCTGTTTGAAATTTTGTGACATTCATGCTCGCCTGACTTTTATAGGCGGAACTTCATTTTCCAAAAACCTTATGCACGTGTGACTGACTCCACCTACTCGAAACGTTTGACAAGCCGGTTCGACAACGGCGTTCGACAACCAGTTTCGACAACCGGGTTCGACGAATCCTTCAACCGTGTAAACTCCGCTTTAGCCCTCACATACAGATTCGATAGTGCAAGTACATGTTTCCAATACAGACCGACGATGAATATTCATTTTTTGATCAGCCTCATCATCCTCATTAATTGCTATTTCCGCTCGTTGATTACCAAGTCGAGATTTTTGACTCGGAAAATTTCTATTACTAAGCTCATGCCTGGTATTAGGAGTGGTCTATTGCTTTTTAGGTACTTGCTGTTTTAATTTGATAAAGAAGTAGGGGAATATATATTTATATATACTTGGATGTATAGGCTACATATACGTACTGTATATATAAATATATATATATATATATATATATATATATATATATATATATATATATGTGTGTGTGTGTATATATATATATATATATATATATATATATATATATATATATATATATATATATATATATATATATATATATATATATATATGTATATATATATGTTGTGTATATTATACAGTATATATATATATATATATATATATATATATATATATATATATATATATATATATATATATATAAATATATATATATGTGTGTGTGTGTGTGTGTGTATATGTATGTATACTAATGGATCATATGCATTAAATTAATCCTTTTCATAGGAGAACATCGTGATAGGCAACTGCTCTTTCCAACTTTCTAGTTCATTATATACGTGGAACATAAGTAACTTGAATTTAGCAAGGTTGCTAGGTACTTTAACCCAACACTATTTGAGATTCATATTTTTTCATCTTGCAATTCAAAACTTTAACATACGAAACACTTCACTCAGTTTTTATAAAGACCATTTCTGGAGTTCACTATCTTCACAGCCTTCTTCTTTCTCTTTTCATAACGAGTTATTGAGTTCTTCCTCTGCAATTGCCAGGTCTTCCCAACGTTCCTCAATATGTTTGACAACAATTTCATGCAACAGGTCGCCCGAACAATCGCTACTGATTGGTCTTGCCATCTGCAATATCTTCAAGACATATCTTTCTTATACAGAAAACCATTTTAGATTTAAAGGTTTAAAAGATGCTCATGAAGGGCAAGAAATAGGGACAGTGACGTTCCTCTAACGAGTAGGACAATGCCCTAGAGACTGACCAGATATACATATGATCAACGTCCAGGCTCCTTCTCCACCTAAGCTAAGAGCAGGGCGGGCCAGGCAATAGCTGCCGATGACTCAACAGATAGACCTATAGGCTCACCCAAACCCCCCTTCCTCAGCTCACAAGGATGGTGAGGTTGCAGTGAGCAAAGAAACTAACTAGTTTGAACAGAACTCGATCCTCAGTCTAACGTTCAGGGACGTTACCACATAGGCCATAACAACCCTTCGAGATTATTGACAGCCATAGGTAGCAACTTCCTCCATCAGACATTTACTGTTTGGGGATGTAATTAGCCCATCATTCCTTTAATAAACGTAATAGCATTGACATGTATATATGCCTTCTAGGAGGTCATGAAACGCACTGTTAAAAATTTGCATTAATAAAGGTAAAAATCATGGAATAAATGTTGCCAGTCATTTCAAAAAGGGTTATATTGACGTAAAGGAGTGATATTACGGTCACCAACCCGTAAAAGATAATAACAAAATATAGTAAAATTACGGTCGGCAGTATTTTACTGAAATATGGATGAGAATAGTATATATTTACGGAGAATGTCCGATTAAAATTACGTGGTTTTATAACAGTGCGCATGTTTATGTTTACGTTGATAGCTTTCTTCTCTGAGTCTTATTGAGGGTAGATATAAGAAAATCTCCAGAGCCTCAGATGTCAGTTTCAATGGATATGTGTCTTCGGTGGATTGTAAAAGGCAGGAGAGGGGTCTTCTGTCTTTTTCCAGTATCAAGCTAAGTTAAACTTTACTACTAAAAACCTAGTAGAGTGAGTTAGACTATACACTCCTCTCATCAATTTATTATCGTCTATTCTTTTCACATAACTATTCCAAATTGTGTTGGAGAAGTTTCCCTTCTGATTGGAATCCGAACCCAATCACTATTTAGAAAAGAATAACATAATCCCCAAAAACTATTTGCTGAGTTTATTTCGATTTTTAATACATTTCTAATAAACCCGTCTTCCTAAAGGGTAAAGTTTCGCCACTGTTTTATCTAAATGAAGAAACTTTTCTTTTTGTCTAAGTAAAATCTATCTGAATCCTTAGACAGGTTATCACTTTTTTTCTTTTTTAATAATTTTTTCACATTGGTTTATTCAATGTCTTATTCTTTCCAAGACTATTCCAGAAACACATTTCCTGTTTTGCTCATTTAAGGGACTTTTCGCAATTAATCTTCGAAAAGATCTAGTAAAACATTTAAGCAAATCAACAAATACCAATCCATCTTAGCTTCTAATTTTCTAACATTGGACATAATTGATTGTATATTTGGATGTTTGTTTGTGCATTTGTGTGTATGAGTGTTTGTTCGTGTATATTGTACTTGATATACCCTAAGGGAGTTATGTTATAGCCATGCAGGTATTTTATAGATTGTTATGTAAGTAGCTGCTTATTTCTTGGTTCGTGGGTAGTAGGTTGGCCAGGGCACCAACCACCCGTTGAGATATTACCACTAGAAACACACATCCTCTTATGCTTATCTCTAAGGGACTTTTTGTAACCTATCTTCGAAAAGGTCTTGTGAAACATTTAAGCAAAACAATAAATATCAATCCATCTTGGCTTCTAATTGTCTAATATTGGACTTTTTCTAACATTAGACATAATGGTTTGTGTATATGTGTGTGTTTTTGTATATTTGTGTGTG
>NC_090748.1:93990936-93992218 GCF_036898095.1 Palaemon carinicauda
CTTTATCAAGTCATTGATCACCTGTATATATTGAATCAAATTTTGCTCAAGGACAAAGGTCGTGTCTGCCTATCACAACTTAAATACAATTAACAACAAGGGAAAACGAAAAGTTATTATACACACTCTTCTAAAATCATCAGTGCCTGGAAACCAATTTAAAAGTAAGTTTTCCACTTTTTCAGTCGTGTTTGTTAGTTTTCTTTTTTAATGTCATTAAAGTTTCTTTTTAAATTTCTTTTGTATGGATGGCATTCATTTGTTCAAAACATGGCTAGTACCTTTTAAAGAGATAACTATAGTTTTCTGTATGCTTCACTTTTTCTTTTATCCTTTATCTTTTGAGAATGAAGACGAGACTTCAAGATACGGAATAGACTGAGGACTATCACATAACCATAATCTATTTCTATAATGAACACAAATTTTGTTCACGTAAATGAAGCTGAACGTTGACAGATGATGAAAGATATTCCCGGAACTCTGCGGTAAAAGATAGCGTTTCCGTATTTTAGTCTAAATTAACAAAATTAGAATCAACCCAAGAGAGAATCCCAAGACAAAACCAGAGTCACTATTCTTAATTAACTTCGTTGGGTGGAGAGCGAAGAGCGTATTCTCATTTTTGGAAGATGGATTAATCTCTCTCTCTCTCTCTCTCTCTCTCTCTCTCTCTCTCTCTCTCTCTCTCTCTCTCTCTCTCTCTCTCATGGATAAAAATCTAGAATCAGATCATCGCATACTATATTTTTTCTCAAAATTGATAATTTCTATCAAATATATTGTACAAAGTACATTCCAAACCATATAAAAAGGATAATCTGAAAAACTATTCTTTCACATTACCAAGATTTAGGACCAGATTTAAGACAATTTTTAATGCTGAATTCTTTGAAAGTTATTTATCAAATTCAATGAATTACAACATTGAAATGAGGGCTCAATAGAGACTCGCTGTGCATTGGTGATATGCAGTTATAGGGAGGAAATTAACTCCTTTTATATGACGATTCCTGACAAAGAAAATCAGTCCTGGTACTCTCTGAATACACCCGAAAATTAGACGGGAGAAAGGCTAATGAACGTTAAGTTGATTGCCATCATATCCAGATGCCGAATTCACGTTAGGAATTGCCTTGAGATCGCCAAACTTAAGCTTATAATAATATGCATCAATAGGATATAATGAATAAAGACTTGATTGCCGTAATATTCAGCGCTGAATCCATGTAGGAATCGCCTTGAAATAAAGAACCTTAAGATTTTGATAATATATTCTAGA
>NC_090748.1:94012718-94015218 GCF_036898095.1 Palaemon carinicauda
GGTTGACCTTATTGTATAGCATATGATAAGAGTGTACCTCTTCCAAGGGTGTTGATTTACGAACCTTTAGGGGTCCTTTAATACCCTATTCTTCAAAATAATTTTCTCTTAGATTGAACAAATATATAAAATCATGTCTACAATTATTACAATATACTATTTATTTTATCTTACTAAAAGAGTGATAATGCTGTGAATATTATATTACATATCATGATTTTTTTTTTCAATTGACAATGTACAGCTATAAAAACTAGATGTACATTCTAGTTGATTGTTCTTAATATATTAAAAAAACTTTATTACAAGATATACAGTATATATAATGTTAATATTTGGAGACCTGTTGTCTAATTAATATATATTTTTTTCATGTTGAGCAAATCTTGATATTTTAAATAACGAATTGGGCTTCACTGTTAAGATAAGTTTTACTCTGTACATTTATGGATGAATTAGATGAAGTAAAAGATACCGTGAACTACACAGAAATTCAATAGCCAAATGGCAATTTTTCTCTACTACAATTATTTCTAACTAAATGTAACTGGTTTACTCACCCACTGGTCCATTTTCCTGTACGTCTTCAAATGGCGATTTATCTTTAATACAATTATTTCTAACTAAAGATATTTGGTTTACTTACCCACAGGTCCATTTTCCTGTACGTCTCCAAATAACAATTTTTCCTTAGTACAATCATTCCTAATCAAAGATATTTGGTTTACATACCCACAGGTCCATTTTCCTGTACGTCTCCAAATAGCAATTTTTTCCCTAATACAATTATTTCTAACTAAAGATAATTGGTTTACTCACCAACAGATCCATTTTCCTGTACGTCTCCAAATAGCAATTTTTCCTTAATACAATCATTCCTAATTAAAGATATTTGGTTTACTTACCCACAGGTTCATTTTCCTGTACGTCTCCAAATAACAATTTTTCCTTAGTACAATCATTCCTAATTAAAGATATTTGGTTTACTTACCCACAGGTTCATTTTCCTGTACGTCTCCAAATAACAATTTTTCCTTAGTACAATCATTCCTAATTAAAGATATTTGGTTTACTTACCCACAGGTCCATTTTCCTGTACGTCTCCAAATGGTAATTTTTCCTCTATACAATTATTCCTAATTAAAGATATTTGGTTTACTTCCCCACAGGTTCATTTTCCTGCACGTCAGCAAATGGTAATTTTTCTTTAATAAAATTATTCCTAATCAAAGATATTTGGTTTACTTACCCACAGGTCCACTTTCATGTACGTCTCCAAATGGTAATTTTTCCTCAATACAATTATTCCTATTTAAAGATATTTGGTTTACTTACCCACTGGTCCATTTTCCTGTACGTCTCCAAACATGGTCACGTTGGGGAAAATTGGAGCATTGTCATTAATATCTTTGACAATAACCGTTACCATCATCTCCACTTCATGTACTGGAGGTTTCTTATGTTTTCCGGCATCATCAGGCAAAGACTCGTAGCATTCTTCTTCGTCTAAGTCAAAGTTATCGAAATGTGAGTCGAATAGCGTGTCTCTGGCCCCTCTAGATAACCAGCCTTTCCCTTTTGGCCTCTTTAAAACCCATTTGCTCTCAGGCTTTTTGACACCAAACTTGTAATTCTTATTACTTGATCTGATCTGTCGATTTTGGGCAGCTAACGCAGGGAGGAAGTTTTTGATCGGAGGTACAAAACTATCGCCTTTTAATCTCAAATCTGACAAAAATTTAATGTTTGAATGCTGATTCAAAACATAAGTTGAATCGATATCTGAATACTTCACGACATCGCCCATTTTATTGGACACTTTATTGCTTGAGGCTCTCGAAGTAGAACCTGCTATTTGGCGATCACTTAGCTTTGATGATATTATAGGCTCATTTAAAACCGTTTTTAGAAATATTGTCTTGAGGTTTTCAGAGTATTCACCTATTTTAGACAAGCTCGCAATGGATTCTATGGGATGTGGGGTATTGTAAGTCGAGACTTCCCTTACCGAAGAGTCCCCATTATGCTGAATTAATGAGTCTGTAGGTTTTCGTTTGGTCTCATCATTTACAGACAATTGTTTCCAGGAATGAGATTCTAAGGATTTGGTCGATTGTTGGGAGACTCTTTCAATATTATCTTTCTCAATGCTATTATGAGGATCAAGCTTTAACTGGTCTAGAGATCTTTGCTTACTTTTCAAATAATGTACCCTGGTAGATGATGATGTCTCAAGTTCTTCTTTGCTGACTCTTTGTTTTATTTTCAATAGCTCATCAGATGATCTTTTTGTCTTGATTCCAGACTTTGTCTCTTGCGTAAATTGGTCATTATCGGAATTTTTCATTTCTTTCCAATTAGAGGTTGCATCTTTAAAATTGGTATTACGAGGAACGTGCGGGTCTCTGAATTTATCGACCGGTATTAGATAATAGGGCGAAGAATCTGAACGAGTCACAATCTCACTTTGTTTCTTTACATTACTGAGCTTAATTCTTGT
>NC_090748.1:94020218-94025218 GCF_036898095.1 Palaemon carinicauda
TACATCCTTTGTGACTGCTATTTTTAATCCTAGGGATTTCAGTAGTTTTGTTTTTTGCAGCAAGCGTTCTCTGACTACTGTATTTCTGTAGTGGATGAAATGTAATTTGTACTTTTTTTGTAACTGATACACAGTTGAACAGAAATTAAAACTTCAACTAAACTATTATCATCCATATCCGACATTTCGGTGAATATAATTATGAAGGATAGGATAACGTGGATAGTACCATAATAAAATACTTTATGAAATTTTCAACGTGTTATAAAAGTCATTTGATGCAAATGGCCTTTACGAAAAGTTTAAGAGTTAGGACTTTCATGTATTTTTTCTATCTATTGCTATCTGGAACTATAGGTTAGCTGTTTCAGTTAGAGCGAGTTGGCTCTAGAGAAAAGAGCACTACAATACGGGTTGTTGTATCAAACATACTTCAGGTATCCTTACTCAATGCATCTTTCAGCAGCATTTTACGCATAACTTTCGACTTCCTGGATATTATGCCTCCTATATCAGAACCTTGTTCAGGAAACCCGTCCAAATGTTTTTGTGTCATCCCTTCCACATACAACCTAAAGATTCTAATATACAAAATTGAAGTTTTGCATTCATTCCACATGATCGAACCACCTCAATATCTCTTATATATATTTTCGGAAACATCTATATTTTTTCTAAAGATTTTGAAGTCTACGTGACCCATAAGCAGAAAAGGCTATGGATGACCTATGTGCTTGTTGCACGAATTACAAGAAACTAACCCTTTCCTCCTAAGTTTAGACAAGTAAGGGGTAAGTAATGGTTACTTATGACTCAGCATGTAGACACATACGCCCCTTAAAACCAGTCTCCCTAGTACAAAAATATGGAGAGGTTGCGAAAACTTATCAAGCTTGAGAGTCTCGAACCCGTGTTCAGCCGATTGCTAGCCAAGGATGTTTCTAATAGGCCACCACAACAATAAATAATAGAGAAAATAACGACAATGGCTCTAGAAAGGTATATAATAACTATAAGGGACTCATTTAGCCTCACCTCTCATTATCATATCAATGTAATATTTGGCAATATGGTCGTTTTTGTAGGACAATACTCTCCAAGCGAATAATGTAATCTCCATAAATAGGGTTTTGAATCTGTCTAAAAATAAAGCTGATATTTCCACTAACTTTCTGAATCCTGAAGAAAATATTAGAGACATGAAAAAAAAAATAATAATTCATGAAAAATGAAATATGAACATAGTGTTTGTGAAATCTCTCTCTCTCTCTCTCTCTCTCTCTCTCTCTCTCCACAAACCCAAATACACAGATAACTCCACTAAGATTTGTGATAAAAAATTATAAAAAACATTAAAGATTTCTCTCTCTCTCTCTCTCTCTCTCTCTCTCTCTCTCTCTCTCTCTCTCTTCACAAACCCAAATACAGAGATAACCCCGCGAACAATTGTAATAAAAATGTATAAAGGGAAAAAAATATTCTTTTTTGAAGAAGGCCGTACTAGCAAATTTTCCTCTCCACCAAAATACAAAACTCTCTCTCTCTCTCTCTCTCTCTCTCTCTCTCTCTCTCTCCCCTCCACAAACCCAATAACACTGATATCCCCACTAACATTTGATAAAAATATATCTAAGAAAAAATACTCCTCCCTGAAGAAGGCAATTTTGGCACATTTTCCTCTCCACCAAAATACAAAACACACACTCTCTCTCTCTCTCTCTCTCTCTCTCTCTCTCTCTCTCTCTCTCTCTCTTCACAAACCCAAATACACAGATAACCCCACTAACATTTGTGATAAAGATATATCAAAGGAAAAAACTCTTTCCTAAAGAAGGCAGTATTGGCAAATTCTCCTTTCCACCAAAATACAAAACACTCTCTCTCTCTCTCTCTCTCTCTCTCTCTCTCTCTCTCTCTCTCTCTCTCTCTCTTCATAAATCCAAATACACAGATAACCTCACTAACATTTGTGATAAAAATATATAAAAGAAATAGAAATCTTTCTTGAAGAAGTCAGTTTTGGAAAATTCTCCTCTACACCAAAATACAAAACTCTCTCTCTCTCTCTCTCTCTCTCTCTCTCTCTCTCTCTCTCACAAACCCAATAACACAGATATCCCCACTAACATTTGATAAAAATATATCTAAGAAAAAATACTCCTCCCTGAAGAAGGCAATTTTGGCAAATTTTCCTCTCCACCAAAATACAAAACACACTCTCTCTCTCTCTCTCTCTCTCTCTCTCTCTCTCTCTCTCTCTCTTCACAAACCCAAGTACACAGATATCCCCTCTAACATTTGCGATGAAAATATATCAAAGGGAAAAAAACTCTCCCCTGAAGAAGGCAGTTTTGGCAAATTTTCCTCTCCACCAAAATACAATACACTCTCTCTCTCTCTCTCTCTCTCTCTCTCTCTCTCTCTCTCTCTCTCTTCACAAACCCAAATAAACAGATATCCCCACTAACATTTGCGATAAAAATATATCAAAGGGAAAAAAACTCTTTCCTGAAGAAGGCAGTTTGGCAAATTTTCCTCTCGACCAAAATACAAAAGAAGATTGAAAAAGCTGCAGTGGATATCCATAACTTGCTGTGAATGCGGCGCGCAGCGAAAGATTTCTTCCTGTGATGCCTCAACGACTATGCAGGGGACTGCTATCTGAATTTTATTTCCATTATGTTTTTTTCCCAGACATATGATTCATTTGTTAATGGAAGTTTATTCAAAATTTATTTCTCATCAAAATTCTCCTTGTGGCGCTGGACTGTAATGCACTGGAAACAAATGCACTGTAGAATGGTTTTTGCAGCCTATTGGAAACTTACATCTGCATTATATATCCATTATCTCTTTTTTTCCAAAATATGACATATTTGCTAATGGAAGTTTATTTAAATAATGCAGTTGCAAAATTATTTTCATTAAAAGTCTCCTTGGGTTGGTGGACGGCAATGCACTGGAAACAAATACATTGTACAATTGGAAACATCTCTGCATGGTGATCTGCAGGACTGGGGTTCGAGAGACTTTCAAGCTCGATAGTTTCTTGTAGTGTCTGCAGCCTCACCATGCTAGTGAGCTAAGTATGGGAGTTTTGTGGGGATCCTATAGCTTTATCTACTGAGTTATCAGCAGCCATTTCTCGACCTTTCCTGGTCCTAGCTTGGGCTCTGATCATATGATTATATGGTCAGTCTCAGGGACATTGTTCTGCCTAGGGCATTGCCGCTGTCATTTGCCTCTGCCATTCATGAGCAACCTTTTAAACCTAAACCTTTAAGCTTTTAACATGGTAAACTATTAACTATGTGTTATAAGTTAGAACAAAAAAGAGAGACTAGAGTAGAATTAGCCAATAAGTACTATTTGAATCAGGTAATGCAAATAATAATGATACTGTACCGTTTGCTATAGGTTATTGCAAGTAATTTCGTAGAAGTATTCATTACCAAAATTTTAAATATAAAGATGAAATCAAATAAGTATCAGTTTATTCATTACATCTTCGAGTAGGCATATTAAAGTACTACATTGATTCAGTACAATATTACATTTATAAGTCTCTATTGTATAAATCTAGCGGCATTTCTTATATTATTCTCTTTTATTATATCTGATCGAAAAATGAAAATACAAACTTTCTTCGAGGTTAAATCTATCATTCTTATTTGACTTGGAGAATTAAAGATAGGTTTAAAACTAAAGTTAACTGGCTTTAAATCCAGTCAATGATAATAATATTTTTATCAATTGTGATCATATAAATTTATATCGATGGTAAAGCAAGAACATAAACGAGTTTTTAAATACATCCAAAATATGAATTTCTGGAATCATATGAAATTTCTGGCTATTCAACTACATAATCTTTTAAATCACTCGTCAGATTAAAGACATCCTAACATCATAAGTGTCAAACAAAAAATAATATAACAGAAAATATTTAATTTTCATAATCTTACATACTGATAGAGATGGCAATATTTGACACTAAAATCAATATCAATGACCTTAGATGTCAGAATGCCAGAAAACCTCAAATCAATCAATCAATATGACACTAGAACCGAAGGAGATAAAGTATTTATTAGGAAAATTAAAGTGTTGTTTCAACTGAAAAACAATTGACAGCAGTTTATTGTTATATATTCCAAAAAAATAGCAAATGCTTAAGAGAAACAAAGATTGGTTGGGTTGTTTGCTTTACGAGGTGACTTGTGGAGAAGAGGAGAAAGAATCTATTGATCTATGCAAATGACTGGAATACTAGAAAATAAATATAATGTGTTACTTTCTTACAAGTGCAGCGTTGGCAGGAGATTAACCCAAGAGCTATATCTTCCTGTATGAACATTTTATTCTTGGCTAGTGTTAAAAAAAAGGAAAAGCAAACACATTTGTTAACAATATCAATTATACTATTTTCAATTTATGACCTATCCATTATCATTTTAATACTATCTGACTATCCAAAGCGTTAACAAAATATCTCTAATAGGACGATCGATCTGGAGAAGGGATTGAAGACACAAAGCTATCATGAAATTGAATTTATAAAAGACGAATTTGAAAAACGTGTGACATCCTCATTTACATATTCAGATCAGATCAATGTAACAGAAAATGAAACTCTTGATGACTGTGTGCTCGTACATATATATTTACGTACATTTCTTCTAATATATATATATATATATATATATAAATATATACATACATATATGTATATATATATATATATATATACACACACACATATATATATATATATATATATACACACACACACATATATATATATATATATATAGATATAGATATACATATATATCTGCATATACACACATATACATACATACATATATACATATATATATATATATATATATATGAAGAAAAAAATCAACTCAGCTGATACAAGGTCGAAAACGTTCATTTACCTTATCGTACAGTTCGTAGTCTAGAGCAGCTGCTAAAGTGATCAGGCCAGTCTTTTG
>NC_090748.1:94050608-94058577 GCF_036898095.1 Palaemon carinicauda
GAGAGTTTAATTGTAAGAAAAGAATTTATCGCCATATATTTGTCCTAATTCCTGTATGAAGATATGTGTTGTATGTCAAGGTAAATGAACTCTATAATCATGAGAATTCCACAAAACCTATAATTCAGCATGTTGATGTAGCAAGATTGCAATTTGATAGCAAGGGGTAGTTAGTTCCCTTGTGCGCTCAAGTAGACTAGGCTCTCACCTGAGAGAGTGTCGGTTGTACAGTGTACTCGGAACCTTTAGTAATAAAGTTTAAAAAAAAAAAAAAAAAAAAAAAAAAACGTTCCGATGTCTCACTATCCGTGGACATGGGATATATATATTTTTTATACAGTTTTTGATAAAGAAAGAAATATCACTTGCTTGCGCAGTTTTATTTATCTATCATCTTACGCAGAAAAAGGTTTCGTTTGTTTAATCTAACGTTTTATTTCACCTTTTGCATGTCTCAAAGCTATAAATGTTCCAATACTTTCACTTTCCACTTCTACCATTATTGAAAAGAAAAATAGTTTCTTTACTAACTGGTCTATTAGGGATATGAACTTTATTAGAAAATTAAATTATAATCCAGAGTCCAAAATAAAATATATTTTTGTTGATTGAAAAATTTCAATTATTCATTCAGGCGAATGCTACGATTTGCTGTAAAAATATACATATGTGAATGGATATACATATGAAATAGATAAGAGAAAAAAAAAGAAAAAATTAAAACATTAGAATTCTGAACTGTCCCTCAAACGCGGAGAATAATATGAATATTTTTCGAAAGTTATAACTTTATGGAGCAGATCGGATTTGTTTTAGTTATCCCTTTTACGTAAATGTATATTTATTTACGTTGTTTGTTTACTGTGTCATATGCAAGCGTGTATGTAAATGAACACTCGCTGGCGTCTGTGTACGTGAGTGTCGGATTAAGTGAATGTGTGAGTTTCTGTGTGTATGTATGTGTGCGAAGTATTGTGTGTGTTAGTTCCTGTTTGACGTGTATCATCAAGGTAAGTCCTACTGACTGGCATGTGGCTCCATCAAAATAGCAAATAAATATGGCATAAAATCATTAAAAAAGATTATCAACATCCGTGAACAATATTTGTTTAAATATTAATAAAATTAAATCCACTCAGATTCCTGTAGTTGCACCTTTTGTACCCGTTGTTAGCATCGACTTTTATGAAGTCCTTTGAGGCAATGGTTCTATTTTACTTCCGATTTCAAAGTGTATCACTATATCGCGAGCTTTAACATCAAGAACCTTTATGCTAACATTCCTTTGAAGGTCATGGAAATCAAAGCAAACAAGAGAGAGAGAGAGAGAGAGAGAGAGAGAGAGAGAGAGAGAGAGAGAGAGAGAGAGAGAGAGAGAGAGAGAGAGAGTTTGTGTGTAGTTCGATTAGAGATCCGAAAAATATTGCTGACTTTTATGTTCTCTTTACTGTGGAAAAAAGAAAAACATTATAAACATTATGTAATAACAAATTCCATGTAAACGTTCGAGAACACATAATTATATAAATAGAAAAAATATGTTTTTCTTACCTTAATATAAAAATTTCATTAAATTTGCAACTAACAAGTCATGTGTTTAAGAGTTTTATGACCGTACTACCAACGCAAACATAAACCGAATTCAATTTTTACGGCTTCAGTTCAGAGACAGATGTTCAATATTTATTCTCTACATTTGTTCCTAGTAATTCAGGCTCTGACAGCGTATTTGTAAGTTAGAATTGAGTTACCCTACTGATTTATTCCAACAAATGTTTGTTTAATAATATTACTCAATTATCACTAGAATTTAAGTTCATGTTTAAGTACAACTATTGTTTATTTACTTAAACTTTTCCATATGTCTTAATTTCTTATCTCTCCGTCTTACGAGTATTAATAATGGGCGTAAGAGAGGGGGGCGTAGGAGAGAGGGGCGCTTAAGGGGCTATAGCCCCCAATTTTTTGCCGTAAATTTATTTTTTTCTCTTTTCATTCAAAAAAGATTAAAAGATGATAAAATGCATGAAATCAGTAACAGGAAAAAATTCAAAGATATCAAACTACATAAATTTAGCAACTCATTCTTCATGAGAATTATCAATTAAAACCAGCCTCGAATAAAGGTCTTTGGTTAACATCCATTTCCATGATAAAATAAGGAACTATTTTAATTATATACTAATATTTACATCATATGTATATATATATATATATATATATATATATATATATATATATATATATATATATATATATATATATATATATGTATATATATACATTTATATATATATATATATATATATATATATATATATATATATATATATATATATATATATATATATATATATATATATAATGATCTCACATTTACACGTATGAATATAATTGTATATATGCATATAATGTATATTTAATCACATAAACATTATATATATACATATATATATATATATATATATATATATATATATATATATATATATATATATATATATATATATGTGTGTGTGTGTGTGTGTGTGTGTTTATATATATATATATATATATATATATATATATATATATATATATATATATATATATATATATATATATATATATATATATATATATATATATGTGTGTGTGTGTGTGTGTTTATATATATATATATATATATATATATATATATATATATATATATATATATATATATATACATATAAAGTACAAAATCTAGTGGAACCAAGCAAGTAAAATACCAGGTACCAAGCGCTTTCGTGTATGACGTACACTTCTTCAGGGTACAGAGTCACTTTGTACCATGAAGAAGCGTATGTAATGCAAGAAAGCGTTGGGTACCTGGTGTTTCAGTTTCCTGTTTCCTATGAATTTTATACTCGAATATTTGCCACATGCTCTTTTGTGACTGATAAATAATGTGCGTATATAATTACATGGATATGGTCAGTTGTCGAATATCCGCTTCTAAAGCTTGTCTAGCATCCTGGTTGATTAAAGTCTAGCTTTCCATTTTGCTAAATATGATTTTTGTAAATATTTAATTTATCCACGAGAGTAGTAAACTTACTGGGAGGTAATTTTTACAGGTCTTTTGTGTGTCTCTTTTTGCGAAATAATATAATGATCTTTTTTCCCAAGCCGACCGTATAGAACAGTCTTGCAAACATTGGTGTAAAGTGCCTCGAGATTTACTGTTATGAAGTATCCACCATCTATTACCGAATAACTTGTTGCACCGTCTTCTTCTGCTTTGTCTCTTCGTGCTATTTAATGTGTGTGTTTTTTTTCTTCATTCTGTTACTTTGGGTACCGGCTTATATGTTTATTTTTATTATTTTTTTTTTTTTTTTGCTATAATCTGCTGTAAGGAGCCAGGAAATTGCATCTACGTGTAATTTCTTGTAAAAAAAAAAAAAAAAAAAATGTCTGGGGCAGGCCCCTCACCGGCAGTGCCTTTTCAAACTTTAGCGTCCCTCCCGAAAAAAAAAAAAAAAAAAAATCTACGTCCCCTGGTACATGTAATAAGGCACACTTTATAGAGCATTGATATCTATAATTGGGCTTGTGAATAGTTAACAACGTATTTGCTTCGGACATATTAAATTTGGGGTTTTTAATTCTATGGCTAAGTTACAACTCTTTACTTATAGAATATTGGAGTCTGCTTTGTATATTCTTATGATACATATTATCTGTATTTTACATATAATTACCATAAATTCGGGCCTAAAATCCGAAGAAAAACAGTATTATTGGGAATGATGAATTTTTCATGCATTAATTAAAAAAAAAGGCCATGAAAGTATGTTTCAGTAATCATGCACTTATTCAAATAGAATTCGAGTGTTTCTACTTCATGTCAAAAGATGGCAGCACACGTTCCTTCTTGCATTCATGTGAATGATTCTATCTAATTGGAAAAAAATGATAGATTGATACTCATGCAGCAATATGTATGGCAAGTGTGAATTATATGAAGTTCATATTAAGTAGGCTATTTTTATCTATTTATAAGCCAAAATGACGTTATGGAAGGTTCCAGAACTCAAGGATCAAAGAGCTTCACACATTATTTCTTTTCATGGCCAATAGATGGCCATAGCAGATAGTGCTAAAATGCTAATTATCCCCATTATCCTCTCATTATAATTTTCATTACTTCATTTATATTTTTAATTGGGCACAAACTTGATATAAAGCCGACGCACGGTGAACTTTATTTTCCCTATTATCTGGCCACAATTAAATTCTTAGGAAATTACAAATTTCTCAATAAATTTCACAAAAATACTTCCGCAACAAACAATCGTTAGTTTAATTACCTTTGGGGGTGAGGGAGGTCGCCAGATATGCCACACGTACTAAAATTGGTGAGATAATCATGTCATTACACAGTTATTTTATCTAATTTTCAATTACCTTTTTATAAAACCAGACTATAGTTAATATGTTTCATGGTATGACATGTATTGTAAGTAAAAAGTACGTAGAATAACAACATTGTTACATGTCGAAAGGCATAATAACGCTGACTCCTCCAGCTCCCTCCCTTACATCGTAACGAGTTTTACTTTACCGCCAATAGATGGCATCAGAGGCACCTTGTCCAAACTAATATCGTCAATTATTTGAAGCCACGTGTGTCGAAAAAGTTTGGTAGGAAGGTAGAGGCTAGACAATTGGTAGTTGGTAAATTGTCCAACGACCGTTTCCTTATTAGGAATCAAAATTTTTATCAAAAAATGGTGGAAATTTTTCATAGGATGTTGGAAGAAACCTGAGTTTACTTATGAAAGTGTTTAGTATTTCCTTTCTTCAGCAGAACACATGGATGGTAGGTCATTTCCCTGTACAAATGACCAAGATAACAATCATCAGTATAGTTAAGGTTGTTGGGACGAGTTTGGGACAGCGCTGCCAAATGAAATTTCCTTGAATGAAGAACATCATTATTAATTACAGATTCAAATCATTTGAAGCGTAATAGTTATATGCCAGAAAGTGCATGCTGATGGTGTAATTTGATGTTCTTATACTCAGCGTAATCAACATAGATAAATCGAATAATGAAATAGGAAATGGTCACATTTCTGTGTCTTCGCCACGCCAGGTCTGTTGCGTCATCCACCTGTGAATTTGTGTTTGTTAATAAGAGCGTCCCAGAGTGTGAATCATTTAGAAAATAAACCTTATCGTCATTTCCGTAGTATATGTATGCATGTCAGTAAAACTGTTTCTTGATACAACATAGATTAAAAGAATTTATTGTGCATGAGTACAACCACATTTATGGTACGGAAACATCTGCGTATTTCATATATATCTTTCCAATTAAATTTATTATTTACTGTCCCCATAAAAGGTTATACAGCTAAATTACTTTTCTACACTTTACTGTTTTGTATCAATTCTATTAAAAGTACCATGCCATATACATTTAGGAAATTCTCTCTCTCTCTCTCTCTCTCTCTCTCTCTCTCTCTCTCTCTCTCTCTCTCTCTCTGTTGTTATTATCAGTTGTTATAGTGAAGCGAATAATTATTATACTGGTATCAGCAATAGTACTAATTATTATTATTATTATTATTATTATTATTATTATTATTAGTACTGGCTAATCTAGAATCCCAGTTGTAAAAAGGAGGAAGCTATAAGCCAAAGGGCTCCACTAAAGAAAAAAAATATTCCACCGAAGAAAGGAAATATTTAATTAATCAAATGCCTACCAGTCAATCAAATGAAGGTTCATTATCAAGTCAACAGAAAATTTAAAGATCAAGGATTCCTTTCCTATCTTCTTTTCTAACTGACGATGGGATGTACTATTGATTGAACTAATTATAACCCCATCTCTCTTTCTGATAAAAAAAAAAAAATCCAAGGCCTATTCTTTTAGGAAATAATTATGCGTTTTTCCCTATCTAATTCGATTCATGTCGTGTAAACTATTTAATTGGTACAAAAACATACAGACTTCAAATCTTTAGATAAGGATAAACGTTATCTTTAATAGTGTGGATCACTTTTAATTAAGTAGATTAAGAACAGAACACGAGATGATCACGAAGATAATTCAAATTACAGCTTCTTCTATACCTTAGATTCCATATCATTTACATCTAATTAAAACATTACTAATTTTCCTTTCGTCTCGTATGTATGAAATTATTCAATATGTTTTCGAGGCCCCTAGAGAATTTTGGCAATTAAGAAATATATATTGAAATTGCCTGTTTATTTTATTTGGTTTTAATAAAAATCTTTCGTGTTTTTTTAGAGAATTCTCTTACTTGATCTTCTGAGCTTGTTTCTGTGGAATTCTTGATAGCTTATTAAAGTAAATTTGTTTCATGAAACATTTTTATAATAAAAGAATTCATAATTAGTTTTATACACATTTTCTTTTGTACTATTATTATTATTATTATTATTATTATTATTATTATTATTATTATTATTACTATCCAAGCTACAACCCTAGTTGGAAAAGCAAGATGCTATAAGCCCAGGGGCTCCAACAGGGAAAAATAGCCCAGTGAGGAAAGGAAATAAGAAAATGAATAAATGAAGAGAACAAATTAACAGTAAATCATTCTGAAATAAGTAACAACGTCAAAACAGACATGTCATATATAAACTATTAACAACATCAAAAACAAATATGTCATAAATAAACTATAAGAAGACTCATGTCCGCCTGTTCAACAAAAAAGCATTTGCTCCAACTTTGAACTTTTGAAGTTCTACTGATTCAACTACCCGATTAGGAAGATCATTCCACAACTTGGTCACATCTGGAAGAAAACTTCTAGAGTACAACTTGGTCACAGCTGGAATAAAACTTCTAGAGTACTGCATCGTTATTTACGATGTTATTTCATGGTTTATTTTTTTAAGTAATTCAATACTATGCAATACTATGCCATATTAGACCATAGAGAATAGAAGTTAGAGTTTCACACCCCGTTTCATGATAACTGTGACGGGCCGAGAGAGGAGTTGTGAAATCAAAGGCAGATTGAAAACGACTGAGTTATATTGTTGTGGAACACTCTCCTTATATACAAAACCTCAAGGCAACAGGACATGACAAGTTCACAAGACAGACAATATCACAGAGGAAAACCAGACAGGAATTTTCATGTTCGTTTTAGTGCGAGGGAGGAGCGAAGATACAAGCATAATATATACAAAAGGAATTATGTACAATTGTGTGAAACACGGTTGGTACATAACCAACTGATATTCTGCACGAAGAGCAACTGTATCCATACTACCATTTCGTGTCATTATAGACAGACGTCTCTAATTTTAATTTTTCGCTGACATTTCTATTAGATCTACATCATATCAAGAAACCTTCCTATCATATATATTCTTTATTGATTTGAATTTTTTTCATTCTTTTCAAAGTATAAATGTATCTCATTCATAAAGATACGTCCTTTTTCATGTTTTTTTTTTTTTTTAATTGTTGTGAATATTAAAAAAAAAAAAAAAAAAAAAAAAAAAAACTAATCTATAATGGAACTGCAATATGCAAATCGGTGAAAATCATCAGAATCTCTCATGACAATGCTCAAAATTAAAAGTGAATCGGAATGTCCCTTGTTCTGGATAAGTGGATTATCCCAAATTGGATTAAATTGGATTTGATTGGTAGAATTCAGTCCAGAATGAGCGATATTAGGTACAAGTAGATCACTCAGTATCAAGAAAAACTAGTGGAAAGCTCCCAAAGTTTCAATATGAATTAGTAGTTAAAAGAGTTTTGGAGAAAAACAGTGGGAAGAAGGTTTAAGGTTTAAAGGCCTCTCATGAATGGCAGAGGTAAGGGACAGTAACATTCCCTTGGCTAGTAGGAGAATGCCATAGAATCAAGGCCCCTCTCCATCTAAACTAGGCCCACGGAGGACCATGCAAATGCTGCTGATGACTCAGGGGCAAGTAGAACAAT
>NC_090748.1:94059077-94066577 GCF_036898095.1 Palaemon carinicauda
CTTGAAGCTTTTCAAATTGCCTCTTATCTTCTGCGCTACTATTACTATCTTTTTTAATATGTATACATACAACCACTTTCTTCTATCCGTTCTTTCCAATCCACGAAAGGAAAGTTAAATCTCCGGATAGGAGTATATTCCAGTCTTTATGGTTTCTACATATATCATCTATTTTTTCTATTATTATGAGAGAGAGAGAGAGAGAGAGAGAGAGAGAGAGAGAGAGAGAGGAATAGTAAATTCCACATTAGTTCATTTTCATCACAAAAAGCTTTAACATAGTATACTACAAGAGAGAGAGAGAGAGAGAGAGAGAGAGAGGAGAGGAGAGAGAGAAGAGAGTAGTAAATTCCACATTAGTTATTTTCATCACAAAAAGCTTTAACTTAGTATACTGCAAAAGAGAAAGAGAGAGAGAGAGAGAGAGAGAGAGAGAGAGAGAGAGAGAGAGAGGAGGGGGGTGGGGGCAATTTCATTACAAAGGATTAATTTGCATTTCATTGCCACCTTTCATAAGCCTAATATATGATAATGAGCTTTCAATTATGGATTGATAATTGCGAACAGAGAGGCGATAATTCAGTACAGAACTAAACGAAATTTGACACTACATGAGACATAACTATTAAGACATTGCCACTAATATACGGCCTGAAAATAAAGTCATGATAGGGACACAGGAAAGTATAAGCGGTAACTTTATAAAGATTTCCATTAGGTAAAAGAGAATTATATGTTTTATGAGCTCGTAATAAACTGATAACAAGGAAATTTTTAACTATTCTCTAGTTATTCATAATATTTTTACGAATCTTATTTCTGATTATTATAATCTATAACATAAACCAAGTTACGAATCATTATTGCCGTAAATTTCAACTACTTAAATTACCTTAGAGAGTTGATTAATTCAGTACAGCATAAGTGAACGTACCATCTGCTGTAGTGAAATAGGCCTATTAGGCTTAGATACTCGGGATAATTAGATATAATTACAGTGGCTATTGTTGTAGGGGATGGTGAACCATATATCACCATTAACAAAGTTGGTCTATAAACACTGTACATAAAAGTTTTTAGGACAATGTGTGCAACAGATGATTCCTCTCAGTTCGCCTGAGATGCCTGTGTAAGGGAGAGGTGGGAGGATTTGCCATTATCATAAAAATGGTGTCCCCATAGATTTGGGATCTCTGGGTAAAGGGAGTTCATTATCGAAAAGTATTTTGGTTTATTTGAGGGTGTATTTATATATATATATATATGTGTGTGTGTGTGTGTATGTTTCTGTATATATATATATATATATGTGTGTGTGTGGTGTGTGTGCGGAGTGGTGTGAGTGTGTTTGTTTGTGTGTATATATATATATATATATATATTGTGTGTGTGTGTGTGTGTGTGAGTGTATGTTTCTTTGTATATATCTATATATATATACATATATAGATAGATAGATAGATAGATAGACAGAAGATAGATGAATGTATATACACATTTTATGCATATATATGTGTGCATGTGTATGGTTGCGTGGGGTGCATATATTTTCTACCACAAGTTTTTCTTTCTATTCTATTTGTGGAGCTGGTGGCAGAAGAGTTCAGTTCCCTGATTACCCAAAAAGTCCTTAGTGAATAATATTCTTAAACTTTAGGAGATTCTTAGTCAAACATTATTATCATTATTATTATTACTAGCTAAGCTATAACACAAGTTGGAAAAGCAGGATTCTATAAGTCCACAGGCTCTAACAGGGAAAATAGCGCGGTGAGGAAAAAAAATATTTTGAGAAGAATAACAACATTAAAATAAATATCTTTAACAAAACAAAAGGAAGAAAAATAAGATAGAATAGTATGCTCGAGTGTACCCTCAAGGAAGAACATTCTAACCCAAGACAGTGGAAGACCATGGTACAGAGGCTATGGCACTGCCAAAGACTGTTGAACAATGGTTTGATTTTGTAGTGTCCTTCTCCTAGAAGAGCTGCTTACTATAGCTAGAGTCTCTTCTAGCCTTACCAAAGGAAAGTGGGATCCTACAGCCTAAGTACAGAGCAACTCTATTTCAGTGAATTTTACCAATCCTGATCAAAGTTTTATCTCAGCCCCACGAAGTGGAAGTCTCCAGAGAAACTATCTTAGCTATACAGACTATTTATTTACAGTGATGCCCTTTACCTTATGGGAATGTTTAATACTAGTTCTTCTTAAGCTTCATAATACTCGCTACTAACTTTTATTTATGGTTCCCTTACGAAATGTCCCTTTTCATTACGCGCAATATATATCAAGTCACCTTGAAGCTTTGAGTATTACTCAGTGATGAATAGTTTCTTCAAGGAAGGAATTATAATGTCCATGAGATGAGGAAATATTTTCTTATTCTGCCATTATAGTCTACTCTTCTGAATGAATTTAAAAGATCCATATTGATAGCTCGAAAGTTAAATAAATATCCTTGGACTTGAGAAACGGACTTATTGTACTATTTTAATAGGACTATTTAGATGACTCCGTTTGATAAGGATAGATTGGTTTCTGCTATTGATAGATGGATACATATACATACATATATATATATATATATATATATATTTATTTATATATATACATATATATATGTGTGTGTGTGTGTATATACATATATATATATATATATATATACTGTATATATACATATATATATATATATATATACACTTTATCCAGCTTCAAAACAGCTATTCATACTTGCCAATATCATTACAAAATGGTTTTCCTCTTACATTTCGAATTCACATCCCATTGAATAGAGGATACCGGAAGTAAAACATCCTACCATGATCTATATCACGGTAAAATCTCATGATATTCCACTAAGAATACATAAGAGATTTCTTTTCCTCGGTTTAAACTCGACTCCCCTCATTCCTCTTCTTTTTCTTATCCACCTCCGTCATTTTTAACTAGCATCCTGCTCCTGCATTTACTCTCATTACTTCGCTTTCCAAACAGAAGGTGCAAGTCCCCTTCCTAGTGACGAAAAGAGTAGCAATATTTTTGCAAGTTCCAGCAAAGCTTGTTTTCTCTGACTCAATATGCTGCCAGAATATACGATGTTTTTTTGGAGAAAGTGTTTTAAGTAAGCCGATCCTTGTAGTCTACAGATGATTGATTTATTTCTTTAATTCAAAAGTTCATGTAATTGGAACAGTGGAACTTCAAAAGTTCAAACTTCCAGCAAATGTTTTTATGTTGAACAGGCTGACATATGTCTTTTTATAGCTTATATATGAAATGTGTTTTTTAATGTTGTTATTTCTTTCAAAATATTTCATTTTGATTGTTTATTACTCCTTAGATCGTTTATCTATTTCCTTATTTCCTTTTCTCACGGGGATATTTTCCCCTGTTGGAGCCCTTGGGCTTACAGCATTTTGCTTTTCCTAGTCGGGTCGTAGCTTAGCTAGTAATAATAATGATAATAATAAAAAATAAATAAAAAAAAATAAAAATAATAATAATAATAATAATAATAATAATAATAATAATAATAATAATAATAATAATAATAATAATAATAATATCAACAAAAAATAATTATATCATCACTCAAAAATATAATAATTCAAAGGTAAATGAAATTCAGTATTTACCTGATACTTCTTAGATTGAATTCATCTGTGATAAAAATTACTGATTAAAATTTTCAAGATTTTTGTATAAAACATTCAGGAACCAATATATTTTTTCCATAAAATATGTTTCTATTTTTAGAAAAAAAACTACGGATAAACTAAGAAATATATCTGCAAAGTTATAATAACAAAATGTACTGCTTATAAGTCACTTCATTGAGGAAGCCATTTTGAAAGTCAAGGTAAATTATTTAGGCTAGAACAATTTAATAAGGATGGGAAATGTGTATAATTCTTCAATTGTTATGAATAGATGAAAAATGCTGGATACAGGTTCAAATTAAACAATAATTTATTTTTCAATTAATTGAATTTTAAGACACATCATTTTACACACAGTAAGACATGCTTTGTAAATGGAGAATATCATTTAATTAAATGAAATATCATAAAAGTACCTAATGTGGCAGACATATTCTATTATCGGTTATACTTAATAGCAATAAAGACAAGTTTGTCAATGTTTGGAAATAAAATCGAAATTTTTTTAAATTTTCAAAATATTGAAAAGGATAAAACTTCATCTTCATATGACTATTAATATATTTTTTTTATGGCTTTACCTTTTGTGCATAGGAAAGCATGGAAAGGTTATTAGTAAAAAGCTAAATCACTTTCTCGACGAGTTCAGGTCATACCCAAACTAACATAAATTATCAGAGAAATGATGATATCGTAGGTTTTTTTTTTTTTTGTATTTTTTTGTATTTTTTTTTTATTTTGCAGGGAATACGAACGCTAAAAAGGACATGAAAAGCTTGACTATTAAAAGAAAGATTTAATCAGAGTGATCATTATTTTTTTACCCATAACTAATACGCATATACACAAGCCAAGGTTACCGCCATACCAAAAAAATAAATAGAAATATGAAAATACCTTTCCATTTCAAACCTCAAACTCATGAACATATTTCCATATATACATATGCGAGTTCAGTCACGAATATAAAAGTGTAGTTCTGTGAGACTATTTCCATCCTTTCGCACTATCCACTTGGCATGGAAACTATAAAGAATGTTTTTCACGATTCCAGGCATTAGGAAAAAGGGCGGCCATCTGCTCAGCGTTTCATTGCAGGCTCAAGCAAATACCAGGATGAAAGAGTTTCAATGGAGTTGGTTATTGACCGTCTTTTCAATAGGCGATGCGCTGTCTGTTCGAGTATTACTGGTCCACCTGATGACACGAAGTCTGTTCCCTCAGATTTTTTTTTATTTGTTTCGTTTGTTTCATTGGTTTATTTCATAATTGTTGATTGGTTAGTTGAATTGAGTTGACAAGAGAATCTTATTCAGATTTTATTGATTACACACACACACACACACACGTATATATAAATATATATATATATATATATATACACGAATATATATAATCTCATACACACACACACACACACGCATATATATATATATATATACATATGCATATATATATATATATGTGTGTGTGTATATGCATATATATATATATATATGTATGTATATATATGCATATATATATATATATATATGTATGTATATATGCATATATACACACACACACACATATATATATATATATATGCATATATATATATATATATATGTATGTATATATATATATATATATATGTATATATGCATATGTATATATATATATATATATATACATATCTATATTTATATATATGTGTATATATATATATATATATACATATATAAAAACAAACATATTCTTTTTTTATGGGAAGGGGTGAAAACTTCGTACACCTATCTGGTTTCCACCCGGGAGGCTACGAACAATTGCACGGCACTCATTAGCATTGCTGAAAATTTACTCCGGTATTGTGCGACATGACAATGGTCTTTTCGGAAAATAATGTAAATTTATATTTTACTTCATAATAAGTAAAACAATAATACGCTGAATTAACATTAAATGCTGAGAGTTTTCTAACTCAGAAGTTGCAGGTTAATAAATGCGAATACAAATTGTGTTATATACTGATCCTTTTGTATAATTACGCTTTGTTAATTATTATTATATGCATGTAAAGGGGGAACGAATGAGCAAAATCATGTTCATCATTAGGCTGTATGCTATAAAAGAGTTTATTAAACGGACGCATTATGAAAGAAATAATTGGGATAACTACTAATTAGGGTATTTTTGCAGCATTTCTGTCAAAACGAGAGGATTTGATTATAAAATTCATGAATTAGATAATATAATTTTTACAAATTACTGTCTAACGGTTTTTTTTTTTTTTTTAATTCTCAGAACATTTCAAAATAGAGGGAGACTCCGTATAGCGCAGACCTCCACCGCAGCAGGTTATTTCTCGAACTTTTGTTCAATCTTGACCTTCATCTCTGACCTTAACATTTATTAATTGGCTTGGCTTTTCATACAATCAACTATGAACCAAGTTTGAAGGCTCTGTGACAACAATGTCTAAACTTTTGGATGATTAAGTGACCTTGATCTTTAACCTTGACATTATACCTTGACCTTCCAAAACATAATCATTTCCAGCTTTTTCCAGAACAGTGAATCCCTGCAAGTTTCATTATTCTACAATTGAAATTATGTCCGGGAAGCTGTTCACAAACATAAACATATACACACGAACAAACACACATACAGGATTTAAAACATAACTTGCTTCTAACTTCGTTGGCGGATGTAATGAAGTCAAACTTAGGTAAGAAGTAATCTGAATCACACACACGCAGGATTTTTTATGTCATTCAAACTTGCTGAAAGATATTGTAAGAAGTCTAAGAAGTATCTGAATGACTTACTAGTCTAAAAGTTCACCAATATATTGAACTTCAGCTCATGGATGAATACTTAAGTTGCAGTGGCCTGCTGTTGAAATCTCTCTCTCTCTCTCTCTCTCTCTCTCTCTCTCTCTCTCTCTCTGTAGGTGTTTGAGTGAGAGAAAGAGTTCGGCGAAAAACAAGTCTAACTTTTTTAAAAAAAATGCTCTTGAAATTGTTTAGACTGCATTGAAAAATCTTTTAAAGCATTCAGGGAGTTACGAAGATCTCATGTTTCTTTATATAATATCTAAATCTGTTTAATCAATGCAGGATAGACATTATTATTATTATTATTATTATTATTATTATTATTATTATTATAAGTAATAATAATAATAATAATAATAATTATAATATCATTATCATTATCAGTAGTAGTAGTAGTAGTAGTAGTAGTAGTAGTAGTAGTAGTAGTACTCTCATTGCATAAACATACAGGCATTGAGAATCGATAGCTACTTTCAGCGGAAGGACAACTCTATATTTTCTTCCATGAACTGCACATGGAATCAATCTTTTTTAATAATATATACAAATTTCGGCTCCTGGAAAAGGAATAAAGTTCCTCTTACGTTTTTTAGGACTTTGGTGGATATGATTTTACGTCCCCGCAAAATGACCGTATTTCTTGAGTCACATTTCCCATATTGAAACTTGGAAATTTTTAGGTCGTGTGCATATCTCAGTAATTTACTTGATATATTAGATTACTCATATGGTAGGTGAAATTTAGTAACATTGTGAGTCTTTCCAACGAAAAATATTTGATAAATATCTGGATGTTTAAACAGGTTGTCACTTCATATTTGTACGAGTCACTCATAATTATGGCTATGTCTAGCCTCATAATTACTTTAAGTGAATATAATTGTCCTCAATATTATGAAAATAAAATTAGACTGGATTTATTCTGGTCACCTCAGATTGCTGCTTTTTCTGGTTTTCCCTAAACAATTTCTGAATTTTTAGTAGAATTAACTTTACAATATTAAGAAAGAAAAACGGTTT
>NC_090748.1:94071577-94079077 GCF_036898095.1 Palaemon carinicauda
TTGCTAATTATCCCCATTATCCACTCATTATAATTTTCATTACTTCATTTATGTTTCTATGTGGGCACAAAATTGATATAAAACCGACGCACGTGAACTTGATACCTGGCTGCAACGTAATTCTTAGGAAATTACGGATTTCTCAATAAATTCCAGAGAAATATTTCCTCAGCAAACAATCGTTAGTTCAATTACATTTGGGGGTGAGGAGTGTTCGGCAGATATGCCACACTTACTAAAAATGGCGAGATAATCAAGTGATTACACTGTTATTTGTTCTAATTTTCAATTACCCTTTTATGTAACCAAAATATAATTATTATGTTTCATGGTATTACATGTATTTCAAGTAAAATCTACGTAGAATAACAATATTGTTACATGTCGAAAGGCATAATAACGCAGACTTCTCTAGCTCCCCCCCCCCCCTTTTACATCGTAACAAGTTTTACTTTACCGTCAATAGATGGCATCAGAGGCACCTTGTCCAAACTAATATCGTCAATTATTTGAAGCCACGTGTGTCGAAAAAGTTTGGTAGGAAGGTACAGGCTAGACAATTGGTAGTTGGTAAAGTGTCCAACGACCGTTTCCTTATTAAGAATAAAAAAATTTATCAAAAAATTGTGTGAATTTTTCATAGGATATCGGAAGAAACCTGAGTTTACTTATGAAAGTGTTTAGTATTTACTTTCTTCAGCAGAACACATGGATGGTAGGTCATTTCCCTGTACAAATGACCAAGATAACAATCATCAGTATAGTTAAGGTTGTTGGGACGAGTTTGGGACAGCGCTGCCAAATGAAATTTCCTTGAAGGAAGAACATCATTATTAATTACAGATTCAAATCATTTCAAGCGTAATAGTTAGATGCCAGAAAGTGCATGCCGATGGTGTAATTTGATGTTCTTATACTCAGCGTAATCAACATAGACAAATCGAATAATGAAATAGAAAATGGTCACATTTCTGTGTCTTCGCCACGCCTGACTGTTGCGTCATCCACCTGCGAATTTGTGTTTGTTAATAAGAGCGTCCCAGAGTGTAAATCATTTAGAAAATAAACCTTATAATCATTTCCGTAGTATATGTATGCATGTCTGTAAAACTGTTTCTTGATACAACATAGACTAAAAGAATCCATTAAGTATATATATATATATATATATATATATATATATATATATATATATATATATATATATATATATATATATATATATATAATTAGTGTTTTCCCTTAATAATAACGGTGACGGTCTTCCTAGGTCAATGATAGGCCAATCAGGAATATAAAAATGCTGATTCTGAAAGATCGTCGAGAGAGAGAGAGAGAGAGAGAGAGAGAGAGAGAGAGAGAGAGAGAGAGAGAGATTACCTAGAAGATAGGGATGCTGATGATTTCTGCAAATGAATCAAAAGCGAGGGAGTATACCTATACCAAGAAGAGCCAATGTTCACTTATATAAGTGAAGTATGGATGTTGCATTAAGCTATTATATATATATATATATATATATATATATATATATATATATATATATATATATATATATATATGCTCATTATTTGTCATTATTCATTTTTATTAGTACGAATATTGATCGCGATGTTTTTAAGGAAATTTGTGCTAGGCATAGAGTTGAAGATGATAGTTTGGACAGACGAAAATATAATTGAGAATATAAATAAAGATTTGCTCTATACAAAAGTCTATTTCAAAGAAAAGTTTTCTTCTGCAACGATATCAAAGTTAATTGAAATCATTGGAAATAAATCACAAGGAATGTTTCCTTTTTTCAAATTTTTGATTCGATGGAAAGGCTAACAAGGATAATAGGTTGTTGGATGCCAAGAAAGGTTAATCGAGATTTTTTTTTCATAGTATTAAAAAGGTTTTTCAAATAAGTCACGAATACCATATGAGCGATAGATATGGCAATAGCTTATCTAGTCTAACTAATTAAATGTTTATCCCTATTTCTATCCGTTATAGTATTGAGTCCTTGGCCAGGCAGATTTATTTAGCATTAAAGACATTTCCCTAAGCGTTTGAGATCCCAATGCAGAACAAATTCAATATTAAGGAATATTTATAACTTATCTGAAAAATATGATATATATATATATATATATATATATATATATATATATATATATATATATATATATATATATATATCTACATATATATATATATATATACATATATATATATATATATATATATATATATATATATATATATATATATATAGACTGATTGATTGATTGGTTGATTGTGTATCACTAATACTTGTGATTTTAATCAATATGAATATCAAACACAATAGCATTTGATATCAAGTTATGCCCTTGGGAATGTATATCCACTAGAAATTTGATAATGAAAAAAACTTCTAGCTGAGCAAGGATTCGATCCTATGCCTTTAGCCGAAACAATGCCTGCATGAGCTTCACCATTCAAGCTATTAAGAGAGATATAAGCTCATTTAAAGTCCACTGTACATATACCTGTCGAATTCAGGAATCTGGTCTTAGACTTCAGCTCAACCCATTAGAACCCCCACCGTCTGACGCTTTTCAAACTCAAGCCCCCCACCCGAAAAAAAAGCACTATTACGTCCCTCTTAATAAGCACAAATATTTGCTTATCTAAAGTGGAAGTCACGAAAATAATAAGGAACAGTCTTCCTACATAATATAGATTTAGTAAAACACTTATTTCACATAACGTTGTATATTAAGAAAACAATAAAAATTTGGTAAAATAAGCATATCAAACCTAAATTTGTCGTGCATTTCTGAATATCAGGTTTCTTTGACGTTTACTGCCAAGGGAGGTTTTAAAGGCTTGAAGACCGCTCAGGCAAGGGACAGTGACATTGCCCTAGCAAGTAGGCCAATGCCCCAGAGACTGACCATGTATATGATTAGCACCCAAGACTCCTCTCCACCCAAACTAGGACTAGGGAGGGCCAGGCAATGGCTGCTGATGACTCAGCAGATAGACCTATAGTCTTCCCCCAAACCCGCATCCCTAGCTCACAAGGATGTTAAGGTTGCAGACCTAAAGAAACTAACGAGTCTGAGCGGGACTCTAACACCCAAATGGTATCGGTTCATTTAAGACTTATTGCATTGAATATTTTGAATATATGGCTAAACTTAATTATTGAATAGCATTTTATTTATTGTGCATGAGTACAACCACTTTTATCGTACGGAAACCTCTGCGTATTTCATATATATCTTTTCAATTAAATTTATTTTTTACTGTCCCCATAAAAGGTTATACAGCTAAATTACTTTTCTACATTTTACTGTTTTGTATCAATTCTATTAAAAGTACCATACCATATATATTTAGGAAATTTTCTCTCTCTCTCTCTCTCTCTCTCTCTCTCTCTCTCTCTCTCTCTCTCTCTCTCTCTCTCTCTATTGTTATTATCAGTTGTTGTAGTGACGCGAATAATTATTACATTGGTATCAGCAATACCTCCAATTATTATTATTATTATTATTATTATTATTATTATTATTATTATTATTATTATTATTATTATTACAAATACTGGCTAATCTAGAATCCCAGTTGAAAAAGTAGGAAGCTATAAGCCAAAGGGCTCCACTGAAAAAAAGATATTCCACTGAAGAAAGGAAATATTTAATTAGTCCAATGCCTACCAATCAATCAAACGAAGGTTCATTATCAAGTCGACAGAAAATTTAAAGATCAAGGATTCCTTTCCTATCTTCTTTTCTAACTGACGATGGGATGTACTATTGATTGAACTAATTATAACCACATCTCTCTTTCTGATAAAAAAAAAAAAATCCAAGGCCTATTCTTTTAGGCAATAATTATTCGTTATTCCCGATGTAATTCGATTCATGTGGTGTAAACTATTTAATTGGTACAAAATACATCCAGTCTTCAAATCTTTAGATAAGGATATACGTTATCTTTAATAGTGTAGTTCACTTTTAATTGATTAAGTAGGTTAAAAACAGAACAAGAGACGATCACGAAGATAATTCAAATTACAGCTTCGTGTATACTTTACATTCCATATCATTTATATCTAATTAAAACCTTACTAATTTTCCTTTCGTCTCGTATATATGAAATTATTCAAGATGTTTTCGAGCCCCCTAGAGAAGTTTGATAATTAGGAAATATATATTGAACTTGCCTGTTTATTTTATTTGTTTTTTATATAAATCTTTCATGATTTTTTTTAGAGAATTTTCTTACTTGATCTTCTGAGCTTGTTTCTGTGGAATTCTTGATAGCTTATTGAAGTAAATTTGTTTCATGAAACATTTTTATAATAAAAGAATTCATAATTAATTTTGTACTCATTTTTTTGTACTACTCATCGTTATTTACGACGTTATTTCATGATTTATTTTTTTTCAGTAATTCAATACCATGCAATATTAGCTACAGACCAGAGAGAATAGAAGTTAGAGTTTCACACCCTGTTTCATGGTAACCAATTGATATTCTGCACGAAGAGCAACTGTAACCATACTACCATTTCGGGTCATTGTAGACAGACGTCTCTAATTTGAATTTTCCGCTGACATTTCTATTAGATCTACATCATATCAAGAAACCTTCTTATCATATATATTCTTTATTGATTTGAGTTTTTTCATTATCTCAAAGTATAGCAATAACTCATTCATAAAAATACGTGCTTTCTCATATTTTTTCTTTTTTATTATTATTGTGAATATTAAAAAAAAAAATCTATAATGGAACTGCAATATGCAAATCGATCAAAATAATCGGAATTTCGCATGACGATGCTCAAAATTAAAAGTGAATCGGAATGTCCCTTGTTCTGGATAAGTGGATTATCGCAAATTGGATTGAATTGGTTTGATTGATAGAATTCAGTCCAGAATGAGCGATATTAGGTACAAGTAGATCATTCAGTATCAAGAAAAACTGGTGGAAAGCTCCCAAAGTTGCAATATGAATTAGTAGTTAAACGAGGTTTGAAGAAAGACAGTGGGACGAAGGTTTAAAGTTTAAAGACCTCTCATGAATGGCAGAGGTAAGGGATATTAACATTCCCCTGGCTAGTAGAACAATGCCCTAGTCTGACCAAATATTATGATGAGCGGTCAAGGCCCCTATCCATCTAAGCTAGGACCACGGAGGATCATGCAATGACTGCTGGGGACTCAGGGGCTAGTAGGACAATGCCATAGAGACTGACATTATATTATGATCAGCACTCAAGGCCCCACTCCATCTAAGCTAGGACCAGAGAGTACCATGCAATGGCTGCTGATGACTCAGGGGGTAGTAGGACAATGCCATAGAGACTGACCATATATTATGATCAGCGCTCAAGGTTCCACTCCATCTAAGCTAGGACCAGGGAGGACTATGCAATGGCTACTGATGACTCAGGGGCTAGTAGGACAATGCCATAGAGACTGACCATATATTATGATCAGCATTCAAGGCCCCACTCCATCTAAGCTATGACCAGGGAGTACCATGCAATGGCTGCTGATGACTCAGGGGCTAGTAGGACAATGCCATAGAGACTAACCATATATTATGATCAGCACTCAAGGCCCCACTCCATCTAAGCTAGGACCAGGGCGTACCATGCAATGGCTGCTGATGAATCAGGGTCTAGTAGGACAATGCCATAGAGACTGACCATATATTATGATCAGCACTCAAGGCCCCCCTCCATCTAAGCTAGGACCAGGGAGGACCATGCAATGGCTGCTGATGACTCAGGGGCTAGTAGGACAATGCCATAGAATCAAGGCCCCTCTCCATTTAAACTAGGCCCACGGAGGACCATGCAATTGCTGCTGATGACTCAGGGGTAAGTAGAACAATAATCTAGAGACTGACCATATATTATGATCAGCATTCAAGCCCCTCTCCATCTAAACTAGGCCCATGGAGGACCAGGCAATGGCTGCTGATGACTCAGCAGGCAGAACTATAAACTCCCTAAAACACCCCATCCTTAGCTTACAAGGATGGTGATATTACAGACACTACAAGGAGCTATCGACCTTGAGTATGACTCAAATTGCCAGGTGGGGAGCATAATTTCTGGGAAAAATCAAACAATTTTCTGTTGTAGATTAGATGTAGTTACTCCCAGTAGTTTTCAGCATAACTATAGTTGAATGAATCATACTTAGCTGTTACTGAAAGGTGAATTAACTGTGATAACATGAAGAAGCAGACTTGTGTTTATAGAAACCTTGCAGTAAATGGTATAGTGTAAACAATTTTTTTTCATTGATTTAACCCTACTAAAATTGTTTTATTTATGACATATAAATCCTGTCCTTGGAAATATTTATTTCTTGCTTTTTTCAAAAACTATGCTTCGTTATTTTAACGAATGTTATCCAATTTTCAGGTAGGCGTAAAACAAGCTATACATTTGCCTGAAAAGAAAAAACATTTAAAAAAAAACCAAGTCATGCTGAGCGGGTTCAAAGTGGTGAACATTTTAGAGTTATTTTTTATCGTTCATTCCTATATTCTTTTATTGAGTTTAATCGTAGCCTGAATTTTGTTTCAAATCTATATAGATTCTTATCCTAACAAGAAATTTTCTAGTTTAGTCAGTGTTTTGTACTTTTTAACGTAAAAAATATAAGTTTATTGTTATTGCTGTGGCCGATGCGGTAACGTCCTTAACTGGTGAACGCCAAACTGGGGTTCGAGTCCCGTTCAAACTCGTGAGTTCCTTTGGTCGCTGCAACCTCACCATCCTTGTGAGATAAGGATGGTGGGTTTTGGGGAGCCTATAAGTCTATCTGCTGAGTCATCAACAGCCATTGCCTGGCCCTCCTTGGTCCTAGCTTGGGTGGAGAGGGGTCTGGGGCCCTGATCATATGTAAATATGTTCAGTCTCTAGGGCAAATCGTGCTTGATAGGCAAATGCCACTGTCTCTTGCCTTTGCCATTCATAAGTGGCTTTTAAGTCTTTGAACATTCTACTTAGGGTTGCCTTTATCCATCTGAAATATTTTCATAAAATACATGTCTAAAATAACAAAGACATTCTGATATACAATGGCTGTCGAAACTTCCTCAACTTTATTGAAAGACCCTTTTCCAATATATGACTTTAAGTGAAACAGTGATTCGATAATTTCAGTCAGATAGTTGGTAAATATTTTCTAAGTGTAATATTCGTATGGAAGCAGATCAATCCCGGCCCAAGGCTGATTTTAAGATGTTTACTGGGGAGGCCACTGCTGTGTTTGTCCACCACATTGGGGGTTTGGGCTTGACCGGCTGGCGTTCTGGTGACCATCTATTCTGATGAAACACCTATACCTTACGTTTAACTGCCTTTCTCTTAGAACGAAACTTCCTGTATAGAAACAGCATTGTAAGTCGACGTAACTATTTCACTGGCCGTGATTCTACAGTGCTCTAACGATTTCATAGTCTCATACAGAGTTTATCCAGAAAAAAAAATCTCATTAA
>NC_090748.1:94084077-94094077 GCF_036898095.1 Palaemon carinicauda
GGGAATCTTGTTTTAGATTCAGTTTATCATAGACATATCACTGATATTTTTTTTTCTTTCTTTTTTTATATCATTTTCATCCAGTCACATACTACAGAAGTTATAATGAGCTAAAATTTTGTCAGAGATCACCAGCCAATCGGTATATTTATATATTTAAGGCTATAAATTATAAAAATCTGAAAGATAAATATTCAATTACAAAATGGCAATTTACTGTAGATATATCTTTTAAAATTTAATTTATTATTTGAAATATACTATTAAGCAAATAAATGTGACAAAAGCGAAAATACTTTTGAAATTTTCTTGAGACCAAAACAACTCAATTCAATCATTACAGTTATTTAAATCTTAAATTTAAAATGTTTCTGCTTATTTCATTCGAAATTATCAACGCAGTTTTTGAGAGCATAAATATTTCTGGTAGGATAAACACAATATACCACCTTTACTAGTTTAATTTCTGCTTTGTTTATCAACCTATTATATTATACTTTCATAATAAATAAAATTGTAACAAACAGTCTGATGATTTTTAATCGTGGGCTTCCAATCCCAGCCTTTATTATCTAAACTACTGATATGGTATCTCACACATACCACATCCTAGCTGTCAAGCGAACAGGTTCTCATGCAGAAACCATGTGACACGAAGCAATATTTCCAGTAATCAATCATGCATTGGTTACTGACGAAAAGATCAAAGGTTGCATCGGAAACTAACTGTTCTTCGCTGATAAACTTTATTCATAACACTATCACCACAGGTATCTAAAGAATAACAATTCAGAAATTCGGAAATAAGAGATCTAAATTTCTACAACCACAGATAAACTTCATATTACATAAAGGTTTAATGATAACATTACCATGATCATATTCCAGGAATGTGTTGCTCGTCTATAAACATACGGATTGTAGTGGGAATATATAATGAATCAACAGTCACTAAAAATCGTAATTTCAAGTATGTAATTAGATATGAACATAATGACAATTAGAGGGGCACTCAGTAGAGCGCAGACCTGCACCGTGGCAGCTTATTTCTTGACCTTTTGCTCGACCTTGAACTTTACCTTTGGCCTTAACATGTATTAATTGGCGTGGGTTTTCATACGCTCAAATATGAAATAAGTTTGAAGTCTTTGTGACAACGATGTCCAAATCTATAGCTGATTACGTGTATTGAACATTTTGCTTGACTGTAACCTTCATCTTTTACCTTGACCTTGCAAAATTATATTAGTTCCAGCTTTTTACATAACAGATAATCCCTACAAGTTTCATTACTCTAATATTAAAATTGTGTCCAGTAAGCTGTTCACAAACAAAGAAATAAACACACAAAACAGGGTGAAAACATAACCTCCTTTCAACCTCGTTGGCGGGGGTAATAATATATTGCACTCACAATAAAGAGTAAATGAACATCTGACGTTGAAGATATATTCAGTTTAGCTGAAAGGATTTCTAATGATTACTATGTTCCTTAAGACTGAATAGAATTTTTATTAAACCCCAAAGTGAGAACAAGAATAAACACATTCAGCATTTTGATGCAGATACATGAATGTATTTCCTTTGCTTCCACTAACAACCTTAGTTTTACTAGATATCTTCTTCAATGCAACAGTTTCCTGTCTTGTTTTATAATATATTTCTCAAAGAGATGGATTTCAAAGTCTGATGCCTTTGAGGTTCCTCGTTTTAAAATTCTTTCCACTAAAAGGATTTATATTATTTGGAAATCTTGTGCTTGCTTTGAAACCTTGTTAATGTTTGTCAGTAAAGTATACTTTCTTTCTACGTTATCCTGGAGAAGAAAAAATACACAATGTACAAGAATAGCTCTTAGGAAAGATATATACATTGTAAGGCAAACTTTAAACACAATAGGACTCTTTGAAGTTTATAAACAATATAAAGAAAATTACGAGCACAATAGAACTCTTTTAAGCTTTATATTTTCATATTAAGGACACCTTACTAATTCCATCCAGTTTAACCCTAAATATAGTTAGATATTCCGAACAACTTAGTCAATCATAATTTTCCCCCCGACGTGGCTAATTTTACCGATGATATATACGAACATAAATAATGTGGGGAATCAATCAAAACTCATCAGTTGTGAAAGCAGTCAAGTATAATTGGTGATCTCTCCTGACGGCTGATGAAAAAATCATGCTAAATCTCGGCTGTCCTCAAGAAGTCAGTCAGATAATCGAGAGATGTGATGAGTCATTCTCACAGATCATGAATAAATCTCATGACAAGGAGGGACACCCTTCTCCTTCCATCAATTTAATTTCACATTTTGATATATTTCATCAATAATGACTATTTGGGAAATTTATAATAACCCCTCCTTCCATCAATTTAATTTTACATTTTTTATATATTTTATCAATAATAAGTATATAGAATAATTGTAATAACTCAATTCTGTCTTTTATAATTCATAACGTTATGTCACATCATAACTTGCTAGAATTTGAGAAGATAGTTTCATATAATGGGTGTAATTGTAAGGTATAGAAATGAAATCATTAATATTAAGTGGAAGCATTCATTAAAGGTTTAATAGTTAAAAGGCCGATCATGAATGGCAGAGTCAGGGGACACTGACATTGCCCTATCAAGTATGACAATGCCCTAGAAACTGACCATATGTACATATGATCAGCGCCCAAACCCACTTTCCACCAAAGCTAGGACCAAGGAGTGTCAGGCAATGGCTGCTGATGACTCGGTAGATAGACCTGTAGGTTCCCCCTTAGCTCACAAGGATGGTTAAGTTACAGCGACCAAAAAAACTAACGACTTTGGGCGGGACTCAGACCCCAGTCTGGCGTTCACCAGTCAGGGAGGTTACCACATCGGCCACTACAGTAGTTCTTAAGTAAGATAAAAAAGAAATATTTTTGATGCTCATTAGAAGGTATTAGATCTATAAAGGTGAGAACAGAGGCGGTTAATAGCGAAGGGCCTCCTTCCACCTTATACATTTATTTTATATATTTAATTAAATTCTAGAAATAGATCAGTCAGAGAGATAAAAATTCCATGAAAGGTTATACGTTATTTAGTATTCGTTCCAGAGTGACATGGCACCGACGACCAATATTTCAAATGATAACTGACAGGTTGGCCAACTAACTCACGTGGAAATTTTCACCGTTTGTGTTCTTTGCAAAATGGTTAGCCCATAATGTATTGTTACCCTTGTTTGGAAGTGTGTTCCTACTACTATCTTTAACAATGGACTGAGTATAAAGGGTAAAGATACAAAAGACAAAATACGAGAAAATAGCAATAAGCAAAAGTTTTTACATTGAAAGAAAAATAAACATGATATAAAAAATTTACGGGTACTGATAAAATGTATATACCAATCACAGTAAAATATTTAATCATTCATGCGTACACGAGTCAGGCAAAAATAAAATGGTTAAACCCTAATGATTATAAAATTTGATTACCTCCAAAAATATGGAAAGTAAATGAGAATAAGGTATCTTTTTTTTTTTTTTTTTTTTTTTTTTTTTTTTTTTTTTTTTTTTTTTTTTTTTTTTTTTTTTATATATATATAGAGTGGAAAACAAATATACGGGTAATCTAAAAGGCTACCCCAAGTACTTTCAGAAAAGGAAAAACCACACGATATGATTATTCATATATACTCATATATTCAGAATGTATATATATATATATATATATATATATATATATATATATATATATATATATATATATATATATATATAAATATATATATATATATATATATATAAATATATATATATATATGTGTGTGTGTGTGTGTGTGTGTGACTGTGTTTGTGTGTGCATGTGTGTGTGTTTGTGTATGTGTTTAAAGGCTTAATGGTTCCTATAAGTGGTAGAGACAAGAGACAGAATAATATATATACATATGACACACTCATTCCCCTCTCCACCCAAGCTAAGACTAGAGAGGGTCAGACAAAAGCTGATGTTTACTCAATAGTAGACCTATGAGCTCCACAATCCAGTCAATTCCTAGCTCACATTGACGGGGAAGTAGCAGACACTACTAGAAAATATTAGGGTTGAGCGGGCTTGAACTCTTGACTAACAAATTGCGGGATATGGCGAGATATAGATACTTCCAATACGAGGCCACAACCCTGTGTGTTAATGCTCATGAGAATATATAATCTTTCTTTTTTAATTAAAGAGAAATTTCTACAGATTGCTTACTTTTTATTTATGCTTTCGCAAGAGAATGTATCTTAATTATCCTGAAAGCGTAAGATAAGAGGAAATTTGACATGAGAGCAAAAATATGACCTGTTTCGCCACTGTCTGTTCCAAGAGAAAATGTGACACTGATTAAAAAGCTCTTTCGCTAATCAGAAAGACCTTTTGTTGGAGACACTAAAAGCAGAGGATGGGGGGGGGGGGGAATAAAAAAAAAAAAAAAGCTTGGTAACCTAATATTTAACGCTGCTAGGTCTTCACCACAAAATTAAAACCAACTGTCGTTCCCCAGGAATATATTAGAATTCCCGAAACAATTTCATGTGACACTTTTCTAAGTAAAGAGAGAGGGAAAAAAGAGAGATTCTAATTCCACAATGGAATAAATCTTTCAATTCTACTCACTTGTTTTTTCAAATGTTGTAAAAACTGTGGATTAGAAACGCTTACAACAAATGTTCATCTTTAACAAGCTTACCCATATATCGGTTTTCTTTAAGTAACAGAAGAAGGTCTTGTAACCCTTTTACCCCCAGGCTCTTTGGAAATTTCCAACCCTTGGAAATTTCCAACCCTTAACCCCCAAGGGGTTATTTCTTCCAAGCACATTTTGCAGTGGATTTTTTTTAAATTGCTCTAACAGCCTTAATTTTTGTCATAGAGAGGTCAGGTTGGTCTCATTCTCTTGGAAAATGCCTGAATTTTTTCAAAAATTAAGTATAATATATACAGTTGGGATCAAGATTTCATAAGATCAATATTATCTGTTTAAGAATGGCAAGTTTAATAGGCTACTATAAACGAGATTTTTTTTTTGACAAAAGTGATATGTAGCAATTAATTCTGGATGGCCATTCACTTCAGTAGCCCAAATTGTATTCTTATGCTTTGAGCAGCACGCATTTTATATTCGAATCTATTCTAAAGAAATTGCTATATTTGACTTCAAATGTGAATCAAAATCAAATGAGATTTATCTTATTTTTTTGGGAAATCTATGCATCATATCATTGGGCCTGGTCTTATTCATCCATTAGAAGTATAATATGTGTGCATGTTTGTGTATATACATATACACACACACACACACACATATATATATATATATATATATATATATATATATATATATATATATAATATATATATGTATATATATATATATATATATATATATATATATATATATATTATATATATATATATATATATATATATATATATATATATATATATATATATATATATACAGAGAGAGAGAGAGAGAGAGAGAGAGAGAGAGAGAGAGAGAGAGAGAGAGAGAGAGAGAGAGAATATGAATGAGGTTAAACTGTTTTTAACAACGTAATTAAGGGTAATTTCTTGTAATCAGGAAGTTCTTTAGATTAGTGTCGAGTAACAATCTATCTTAGTCATATGTAATCCTTTAAAATTAATGGAATATAATCAAGGAAAATAATTTCGGATCATATGAGACAGATATATGAGTAAGATTCCTAATTAACCAATTCCTTTTTCCTAATTAATGGGAATTATATTTATATTTTGGCTTAAGAAATAGTATCAAGAGATTCCTAGTCTCATCTCAAACATTGCACAGGATTCAATGAAAATCCTTCTCGTAAATCAATGCCAAGAAAATGTCAGATCACTTTTATTGCAAAATTAAACTTTCCTTGAAAAGGAGAATCAGAAAACCTGTGTATATCAATTATCTATACACTTATCTTTACACAAATTTCTCTTATGACTTAACATCTAAGTAAAATCCTTGACAGTAGTTTCCTGTATCACGAATAAAAGAAGAATAGAAAGAATAGAAAGAAGAATATCACGATATATTTTCCAGATATTAGTAACAATTTCTTCCTATTTAAATTCAATTTTATGAATTTACATCAGATTAAAATCCATGTAGGTAGTTTCCTATATAAAAACAGAGAAGAATGTTATGATAGATTTTCCAGATATTAGAAATGCTTTTGGGGGTATTCATTTCCTAACATAACTTTCATTTTATTAATCAACATCCAACTAAAATTCTTGTAGATTAATAACAAAATAAAAGAATCGAAGGCAGTTTCCTATTTCAGGAAAAGTAAGAAGAATTTCATGATGTGTTTCCCAGAGATTACAAGTAGTTTTTTCATATAAATTTCATTTTATCAATTAACATCTAAGTAAAATCATTGTATTAAGAATTAACATCTTAGTGAAATCCTTGTATTATGAATCAATATCAAAGTAAAATCCTTGTAGGCAGTTTCCTATATCAGGGAAAGAAGAATATCTTGATAGATATTCCAGAGATTATATATACTTACAAAAAATTCCATTTTATGAATTAACATCTAATTAAAATCCTTATATTGTGAATTAACATCTAAGTATAATCCTTGTATTATATATTATCATCAAAGCAAAATCCTTTTAGGCAGTATCCTATATCCAGAATAGAAAGAAATAAACATGATAGATATTCCAGAGATTACATATTTTTTTCCTTACATAAATCCCATTCTATGAATTAACATCTAATTAAAAGCCTTGTATTATGGATTAAAATCTTAGTTAATCCTTGTATTACAGATTAATATCAAAGCAAAATCCTTTTAGGCAATTTCCTATATCAAGAAAAAGAAAGGAGAATGTCATGATAGATATTTCAGAGATTATAAATATTTTTTTCCTCACACAAATCTAATTCTATGAATTAACATCTAAGTAAAATCCTTGTAATATGAATTAATATCAAAGCCAAATTCCGATTAAGGCAGTTTCCTATAAGACGAATAGTAAGAAGAATATCATGATAGGTTTTTTATTTACTAGAAATATATTTTCCTTTTATAAATTCAATTCTATGAATTAAACGAAAAAGTAAAATCCTTGTATTATAAATTAATTATCTCAGTAAAATCCTTGTATTAAATATTATTATCAAAGCAAAATCCTTGTAAGAAGTTCCCTATAGCACGAATGAATAAAAGAATATCATGATAGGTTTTCCATCGATTAGAAACACATCCAGTGTGCCATGAGAAGTCATTCCTTACCTGGAAACCGAATTGCATTTAAAACAAGTCTAATAGAGCATTCTTCCCAAGACAGAGCTTTTAAGGATATTGGATTGCATCCGCGGGATTGCTGAGGGAATTGACTGTGGAAGACCTCAGAGCGATTTTCGAATATTCCAAACTTCTAAAACGATAAGCAAAAAAAAAATAAAAAAAAAAAAAAAGGGCAGTGAAAATAATCCTGGCAAGAGAAATAATGCCACTGTAAAGGTATATAGATAAAGAATTCTATTTTTTTATTCATTGAATTTTATTATATTTAGAATTTTACCTTTGTTTTTAGTTTTTATAATGATATCAGGACACGTGTCGAGATGTAGGATTGATAATTAGAAAGAAGTACTTTCATATTCCATTCAAATTTTCCTGTTCTGTTTCGCACTAACGAACACACACATATATACATATATATATATATATATATATATATATATATATATATATATATATATATATATATATATATATATATATATATATGCATATGTATATATATATATATATATATATATATATATATATATATATATATATACATATATATATATATATATATATATTATATATATGTGTGTATGTGTTATATATATATATATATATATATATTTATACATATGTATATATATATATATACATATGTATATATATATATATATATATATATACATATGTATATATATATATATATATATGTATATTATATGTTGTGGTGTGTTATATATATATATATATATATATATATATATATATATATATATATTATATATATATATATATATATATATATTATATTTCATTTACATATATATATGTGTGCATATACATCTCAATATTTAGCCTTCATTTTTGACGGGTCGCATACAATAGCACTTTATATATATGGTGTAATTAGGGTCCAGACTGGCACGTATATACTCCGTGGTAATCCATTGTTATTTTACGTGGAAATTGATCAAGTCTCAATTACAGTAATATTAGATTTCACTCGCTGATAGCAACTGATAACTAAGTTACCTTAACTAGGATTGAAGACGAGAGGTGGTGAAAGGACAATACCCAGGGCAAGAATAATCCTATTACTCTCCTATTGGAGATCAAACTCTGATGATCCTTTTTGGTTTATATCACTACGAAATTACAGAAAAAATTCAATTGAATTTCATGGACAATCGAATGTAAACACTAATGTTGCTTGGTTGTAGAAATTCTCAAATAAGAAAAAACGAAAATAAATAGTTTATACTAAATTTTTTTTATTTTATATATTCAAAGATTTAAAATATATATATATATATATATATATATATATATATATATATATATATATATATATATATATATATATATATATATATATCTGTCTCTGTGTATGTGGATAGTGCTTATGTTATATTGTGATAGACATAGGGGCACTTTGTTGATTATATATCAGTCCACCGATGGAATATATAGCCGAGGGAAATAAATTGCCTGTTATTAAAGTAATTATCAGGCTCGGGTTGTTCATAATAGTTTAATTGCTAATTACAAACAGCAATCATGAACTGAGAGAAGATTGAGGTATAAGATTGGAGGATTATATAGTGATGGTTTTATTCAGTCAATGAGAGTAGATTCCTTTCAATATAGACAGTCAGGAGAGACTTTGGAATAGGTCGAATTTAAAAAGAAAATGTGCGAGGCGCCAGTTAGGTGATAACTGAGAGGTGAGATGAATGCAAATAAAATCTATTAGACAATCAGCGAGTTTTATACAGTGACTTACGAGCTAAAATGACACAAAACTTCAAACATACTAAAACACTTTCTAGCATGATAACACAGGATGATCTATTAAGAGTGCAGGGAAGAGTGAGTGAAAAGATAAAAAAAATTCTAAACTCTTACAGTCTACGAGCGTGTATGAAACACGTGTGGTATAATAATATCTGCGAAGAATGATTGGATGATCGAACACTGGCAGACGAAGGGAAATGATTGATTCATTGAATGGATAATGGTGGAATAGATGAAAGTATCACGAAGTGTGATCATGGAAACTAATGCTTGCATGATTGAGTACTCAGGTTGCTAAAAAAAAAAAAAAAAAAAAAAAAAATATTCATCATCATCATCATCTCCTCCTACGTCTATTGACGCAAATATTTATTGGATATGAAATGAAAAAAAAATGGTCCGTTATGAATATATATCTTCAGAACAATTATATTGGCAAAACAATGGAAAGAAAAACATAGTTAAGTATATGAGGAAATGAAGACCCAAGTTACTTAGAATAGTAGATCACATGGAGAAAAATATATTACGTTACATAACTATATAACTCTACAAGTTCTGAAATGAATAATTGAATACTAACCAATGAAATATTTTCATCTCACTCTGGTTTTAAAGCCAATTCTTGTGTTAACAAAAACAAAACGTCACCATGACTAGAAAATAAATATATATATTTCAAGCTTAAAAGGAGAAAGCATTTGCACTACTTTATCATAAAAAGACAATTTATCCTTTTTTTCCAGGGCTTTACTGGAAATGAATTCCACGCCGGGGGCTGGAAAGATTCTTTTCATTTGGAACAGTTGTTGTGTAACCTCTCAACGTCTTTCTCGTTTTTCACAAGATGCCTTCCTCTGTAAACAGTTTCTTTTGAGCATCATTCGTTGAGCAAAATGAAT
>NC_090748.1:94116577-94139114 GCF_036898095.1 Palaemon carinicauda
ATTATTGGTTTGTGGACTTAGCCCATTGAGTGGCAGGAAGGATAGCATCAAGATTCTGGTGTCTTAGGATCATTTTACAAGTATCAAAGTACAGTATAGAACTTATGGATTCGTTTAACTCATTTCCTGAAGCTTTCGATATCTTTTTTCAACCCCATGAGAACGGAAAGTAATGTCATTATAATAAACTCAAAATAATATCATAGATGACAAGTGTCTAGCATAACAGCTATAATTTTAGTCAGTTCGATATTTCATCATATAGATGATTTTAGAGTTTTTAATAATGGACAACCTGTCTGGTCGCATGAGTTTGCTCCAGAATACCAATGGCGACGAAAATCAACGTTTAACTATAAAATTATCTCTAGCTAACTGGCATTCTAATAATAATCAATCTAAATAAAAATTTTACTGCTACCGTGACCTCTCGTTTTTTTTATCTTTCTTTCTTTTTTTGGCGTCATGGCAAATATTGAGTCTCAAGAGAACCAGCTGACACTCAGACTTAGTTCAGAATTATTCAACCTTCCGCTAATCCTTATTTCATGATCCTTCATCGGTGTTTGGTTTTCGATGTTCTTAATCATGACGATATTTGAGTTCATTTCACTATTATATTCATCAGATAATCCATGATGCCACAAAAAAAAAAAAAAATGAAAAAATGAAATCAAAATCCGTAATATTGGGAATTGTTTTTCTTTTTTTAAATAAGGAATAATAAATACAAGCCGTCAACTGATAAGCTTAATTCCTGAAATTTTATATTTCTTTCAAAAATATTAGTATTACATTTTTCAAACTGAAAAAAAAAATAGTTTTGGAATTTGAACTTTGGTGGTCCCAGTCATGAGGATAATGCGGTTTATCACATAACACTAATTAGGTCTTATCATCATCATCTCCTCCTAAACCCATTGACGCAAAGGGACTCATTGGCTAGATTCATCAAAGGATACCCAGTTCCTTGTGATAAGCAGTGCCTATCTAATTAAGGCAAATGAACCCTGCCTGTCCATACTAATTCCAGTAACATTGTGATAAACCATCACCATAGTTTAAAAATAGTTAACGAGGTTAGTCTGAAAATTCCGCAGAATGAACAAATATAGAATATAGAAAATCCTCCTTTGTTTTTGCTGAGTCTATACCAATAGATATATACATGTTAGGAATAAAAAGTTCATTGTAAAATGACATTTGGGGAGACATTTATAGTTTCTCCTTTTATGACAAAACATTTGATCAAGAATAAACTCTCTAAGGATCAAAGAATAAGACGTGCTTCACTTAATCAGCCAGTTAATATATCAATATAAAATTCAAACCAAACGAAAATTTTTTAAGTATAGCCGACCTATTACAAGGGCTGCCACTTCCAATGCCCGTAGAGATGATGATTTTGAATAAATATGTAGCATAAAATTATCTCTCGTCAGATCGAAATTATAGATTTTAATAGAAATAGGATATTTTCTTGGATAGACTTTTATGATCAATATGTGTTTGTTCATAATGACGTAAATCATCTATTGTTTATGTTGGTCTACCTGGAACCTCTTCGGCGTAGACTCCACCCTTTTCAGTAACACCAGAACTAAGGATTAGAATTTCCATTAAACTTTTGAATAATAGTCAAGATAATTGAGATTGGGCTTTAGTATTTGACGAACAGTAATTTATTTTTACATTGTTGACACATATTTTCCAAAGAAATTTTTTTTTATCATTTTATGGAAGGATTATACAATAGTTTTTTTTTTTTTTTTTTCAAAAAATACCTCCGTACTTACATCAATTCTCTCATATAAGATTAGATTTTCATATGTTATAGTTTATGAGAAATATATAAAGATATTGTTGTAATCATGAAATCTGTCGCTAATTACAGAGCCAACTTTAAAAGATAAATGCTACTTCAGAAATCCTTCACGAGTCACGACATAATGACGTCTGCTGGTAGTTCTTTTAGGGAAAAAAAGTTTGTGAATAATTACATGTCGTATTCATAGCTTTTATCAATGAAATATCTCCATGCATATATAGAAAAACTAGCCATCATTTTATCAACTAAACTGGAATTAACTCTAATTTTTTTGCGAAATTTTGCCGTTATGAAAAAAATAAAAGAATCTAATGTTTACATCCCTGTCCATTGGAGAATCGGCGCTGCAAACCTTTCTGGTTTGAAAGATAAGGAATCACACTAAAAAATATTTACATGAGCATTTTAGCAACACAACAAAATAATAGAAGTAATTTATAACTCTTTTTTTTATTGCTATGAGATCAAAACTAATAGACATGTCTTCATTATAAAGTATTCTTTCCTATTAATTTGTTGGCAATTCTAAGCCCTTCCCGCTATACCAGTCCACATTTGCCAGAAATGTAGTCGAGAATTTCCCTCTAATATTTCGTATTTTTTAAAATAAATCTTTTATTTAAGCATTCATATTTTAAAGAAAGGTTTCATTTCAATATATTCATTATCCTGTATGTGTATGAAAGTTTTTTATGCATTTTCAAATAAAAAATACAATAATTTCATTCTTGATTGACCGAAATTTCCATGTTCGTAAAGGTACCAATAGATGGCATCAGCGAGGGTCTTTTGTGAATAAAATACCGAAAAAAATCCAGTTTTGGAGAACATTTAGGGCGTTGCTTCATGGTCGACCTAGCCAATAGGAACATACGCTGGCTGACTTAGCCAATAGGAACAAACCAGCCGGTGAGTTGTTAGAAAATAGTCGTGTGATCCTTCAATTACTTAATAGAGCCAAAGGTTATTTTGACTAACAACATAATAAACTCTTATTTGAATGGATTATATTGAATTATAGTGAAGAAAGACTTTAAAGATTATACAATTAATATATCAGTTATTCCAATTGCTCAAAATAACAGAAGCCCAGCAATGCTGATAATGAAACTCTTTAATTATAGCGGAACGCTCGAAAGGAAAGTCCTTGAAACTTGATTTTTTTAAGGTTTCGTTAACAATGTCATTAACAGAAACGAATCAACAGCTTTTTTATTTTATTATATATATATATATATATATATATATATATATATATATATATATATATATATATATATATATATATATATATATATAATAAAATTATACTTGAATTACTTGTTTATTTTTTTAGTTAGTAGTAATTAGATTTTAGAAGTAGGCATATACCCCTGTGTTGATTTTTCTTTAGAATTGGACATCTTTCTAAGAAGGTCAAATACTTTGAAATGATGCAAAAAACATAGTAATGGATTATTTTATTTAGTTAATATATATATATATATATATATATATATATATATATATATATATATATATATATATATATATATATAGATATAGATGTGTGTATATATATGTATATATATATATATATATATATATATATATATATATATATATATATATATATATATATATATATACATATATATATATATATATATATATATATATATATATATATATATATATATATATGCATGTGTATACATAGATGTAGACTTTATATATATATATATATATATATATATATATATATATATATATATATATATATATATATATATATATATATACGTTTATATATATATACATATATATATATATGTATATATAGTTATATATATATATATATATATATATATATATAGATATATATATATATATATATATATATATATATATATATACACATACATATATGTATACTGTATGTATATGTACACACACGTATATATTACATATATATATATACTGTATATATATATATATATATATATATATATATATATACATATATATATATATATATATATATATATATATATATATATATATATATATATATATGTATATATATATATATATATATATATATATATATATATACATATGTATATATTTGTATATATATATAAATATATATATATATATATATATATATATATATATATATGTATATATATATATATATATATATATATATATATATATATATATATATATATATATGTATATATATATATATATATATATATATATATATATATATATATATATATATATATATATATATATATGTATACATATATGTATGATGCCTAATATTATCTATAATATTCTAATTTTTATTTTATTACAATTATTACTATCCAAACTACAACTCCATTTGTAAAACTAGGATGCCACATGCACAAGGGTTTCAACAGAGAAAGTAGCACAGCTAGAAAAATGAATGGAAATTGAACTATATATGAGAATTAATTGATAGAAATTTATAAATATTTCAAGGTCATTAACAGTATTAAACTAGATCTGCCATATATGGACTATAAAATAGAGTAGCATGTAAACCTATTCAATAGATTATCACTTGCTACTGGGTTAAACTTCTAAAATTAAATGAAATGCACCGCCAGAGTATGAAGAGTATTCCGCAATCTGGACACAGCTGGAGTAAAATATCTGGAATATTGTGGACTATTGAGCCTTGTGATTTACCTAGTACTTACATACTGGATAGTATGATCATATGTTTTGTCTGAATTCTGAAAAACTCTTATGCAACACGTGCAAAGAACTAACTTAACGTCAGTGACAGAGATTAATATCTAGACCAGAAATAAGAAATGTACTGCACCGCAAGTTTTCGTCCAGGAAATTTTATTAGAATAGGCAGCTGGAAAAAAAGGTTTAATGAAACAACTGAAATATATCCTGAGGATAGACTGATCTCCGAAAATCTTAAAATATTTCAAGAAGCCATTTTTTTTTTTTTTTTTTTTTTTTGCGATTGAAGTAAAAAGACCAAATGTTTGCAATCAAGACTTACAAATAGAATTCTTGAATTTTTTCCTTTTTTTTGCGACCGAAGAAGAAAGACCAATGTGTTTCTCAAAATTAAATTTGCAATTTAGAACTGCAATTAGAATTTATATGAGTTTTATGTAGCTGAGTAATGCAGATCTGGATGTTGGAGAGCTGTCCTGTATCTGCTTACAATTGTAATTTGTGTTTTATTAGGGTTCAGCTTTATTCGCTAAGATTTGCACCATGCACTAATTATAGCTAGATCTATATTATAGGTTTTAGCAATCACAATTCGACATTTAAGTGATGGAATAGATACAAAGATTATCACCATTTCCATGTGAAATGAGCTTGATCTCTAGGCCAAACCACACATACGTATTGGAGATGAAAAGTAATGTCTTAAGAACATTACTCTATGGAACACAAGAAATTATATTCCTATTTCCATTTCTATTTCTATTTTTTTCTAATTATTGGATAGAATATACTATTAAAAACAAAATACCGAATGAGATGAGTTTTTGTGTTGTTCGGAATACTAACATATTATTACATACTTTATTACACGAATTAACTGGAACAATAGGGAGTGTTAAGAATATTGAGTGTTAAAAATATTAGGAGTGTTAAGAATAACAAATAAATCAGTTTGTGGGATTACATTCCTCTTTAATGATAGGGTAACATCAAAAGCAATAACTTTAGATCTCACTAATTGATCCAACAGTAATCATATTCTTCAGAAACATTTAGATGCCACCTTTCAAGCTATCTCTTTTACATAATTTGAAATATTCTATGGTAAAAAAAATCATTAGTGAAAATCAGAGCAATCCCAATCACCAGACGCATATATATGCCTGTTTTATTATCATTTTATCCACCCAAATTGAAATATTTTACAGATTAAAAAGAAGTCGTCCATATATAGATTTCCGTGTATTTACTGAGGTGTGGATATGAACCCAAAGTGAAGAGAACGAAAGTTTCCGAATGGAAATAGAAATTGCTATAGTTTGTTTTCGGTGGAGAAAGCAGAATGAACCTTAGACCTGAGTAAACTAAAAGTTTATGAGTTTTGTGGCGAGATTCTGTGACAGTCATGTCCAGGATTTTCTTGGGAAAAGGAACCTCTTTTACTTTAAAAGTGAAGAAGGCTTTGGAAAAGTGAAGATTTTATAATATATTCTTCACTGTGCGTGTGTGAGAGAGAGAGAGAGAGAGAGAGAGAGAGAGAGAGAGAGAGAGAGAGAGAGAGAGAGAGAGAGAGAGAGAGAGAGAGAGAGAGAGAGAGAGAGGCGGGGGGGGGGGTGACTGTGCAAAAGAGTGAATTATTTTATCTGGAAAATAAATTTTATTTTACAGTACCTACCCATTTAAATATATATATATATATATATATATATATATATATATATATATATATATATATATATATATATATATATATATATATATATATAGATTTTTATATATACAGAATATTCATATATACAGTATGTGCATATATACAGTACATATTTATGTATATGTGTATGCATATTTGTGCATGTTGTTGGTGTATGCATGTTAAGAGCCTGTATTCTGATACCAGGGCATTATGTTCGTTGGGTAACTCTAGGGAAACATTTCTGGTGCGTTGAGCATTGAGACAGGCTGCATTTAAAGGTGCATTAAAGCCGTGTTAAGTTAATGACCATGGAGAAGTGTGCACGTCTATAATGGAAAAATCTCGCTTTAAAGAGAATAAAGAATTCTTGAAAGTATAAACGTTGAACTTGTTGTTGGAAATGAAAATGAATAGGTATAAAAACTCAAAAACTCATTTCTTAAGTTGTTTGTGAATTAATGTTTCGCCCAAAACCGGGTTAATGGCGAATGTAGAAAGACTTTTTCTAAGTGTTAAAAAGGGGTGGGGAGTAATTAGGTAAATACTCTTTGCAATTTCCTCATCTACGCTGAAAAAAAGACAAATATGCAATTCCAAAAACCAAAAATTTATTTTCTTGGAAAACCTGAGCTACTTTTATGATTAGTGTTTTTCCCAATATCATCTTTGAATTGCTTTGCTGAAATATACAAATATTCGATCAGTGAAGGACAATGACGGCTATATCTTATTCCTGATCTAGATATTAATCTTTGGCACCGTCGTTCAATTAGTTCATTATGCATGTTGCATAAGATTTTTCATAACTCTGACCATCCTTTACATTCAGATCTCCCTGGACAATTCTATCCTGTTCGTAATACTAGGCAGGCAGTTAATTTTAATAGCCAGGCCTTCTCCATCATGAGGCTCAATACTACACAGTATTCTAGAAGTTTTATTCCAGCCGTTACCAAGTTGTGGAATGATCTTCCTAATCGGGTTGTTGAATCAGTAGAACTTCAAAAGTTCAAAGTTGGAGAAAATGTTTTTATGTTGACCAGGCTGACATGAGTCTTTTTATAGTTTATATATGACATATGTGTTTTTGACGTTGTTAATAGTTTATATAGGACATATCTGTTTTAACATTGTTACTGTTTTAGAATGATTTATTGTTAACTTGTTCTCATCGTTTATTTATTTCCTTATTTCCTTTCCTCACTGGGCTATTTTTCCCTGCTGGAGCCCTTGGGCTTATAGATTCTTGCTTTTCCAACTAGGGTTGTAGCTTGGCTAATAATAATAATAATAATAATAATAATAATATATCAACTAAATATCCAATTTCAGGCATTTCAATTGACCTGCAGGTCAATCAAGAGGTTAAATGTGCCATGGACAACTATAGTCCATATCTTTTAGCGAGGCATGTTTGCACAGACTCGCAGCGGTGCACTTTTAGCTCGGAATAGTTTCCTGATCGCTGGTTGGTTGGACGAGATAATTCCAACCAATCAGCGATCAGGAAACTTTTCCGAGCTAAAAGGGCACCGCTGCGAGTCGGTGCAAATCTGCCTCGCTAAAAGAAATGGACTATAGTACAAGAGTGAGCTCCGCAGTGAGAGCATGCCTTCTAGAGTAAACTTGTACTACAAAGGCATTCTGCACTGACAATACCAACAGGACGAGAATGCCATGAAGGACTTTATCAAGAACAATATCACGCCCGTTCAAGAGGTCACTGACATAAACCTGATCACTTATTACCAGACTACGAGGACGAGATCCTTCATTATGAAGAATAACCCAGGCCTTCCCTTGTAGGACTTTCTGAAGAAGTCCAACGTTGTTCATTCCTACCAATGCCCAGTCTATGGATGACCCTTATGTTAGATTGGAATAACGATGATGGTGCCACGTCCAATAGGTAGCCATCAAGAAGCACCAACTCCTTGTGCACAACAAGAAAATTATATGAGAAGATATCACGAAAAATACTAAGATCATCAGCAGTGCCCCAGATGCCCGAAGGATTAGGATCCTGAAGGCACAGCTAGCAAGAAAAGCCGAATAGAACCTGAATACGACACAGATGATCCTTACCTCTTGTTGTAAGAACATCTCCCAAGTGACTAAGACTCTTCCGGCGAGCGCCTCAGCCAATCAGCAAGCAGCTCGGGACTCCCCAGACCTGGAACCTGGACGGCCGAACAGCTTAGCCTGACCCCAAGCCCAGCTCAGGAGGCCTGTTAGCCAATCAGTGAGCCGCTCGTTAACATAGCTTCGACGGCTGTGAGTAGAGTAGCGGCCTGACTCCTAGGGAGCGCCCCAGCCAATGGGAGAGCAGCACCATATCAGACTAGATAATATGGACTCCATCCACGACGACCAATCAGCGATCAGCACCGGAATTAACTAGCCTGCTCTACCCACTTCATCCAGACTCAGCCTGACGATGAGAGGAGCAGCCAAACTCGATTATACTTATTTTACCTAGTTTACTTTCAGTTGAATTATAGAACTTATGCTATGTATTCTGCTCCCAAATACTAATGACAAATCTAGCACAGTTACTAGTGGAATGCAGTACTGAAGAAAGAAGGAATATCTGAGCAATGGAAAAGCTCAACTGCAAGATGAATGCCACTGAGACAGCTATCTTTTTTAATGAAACATGGCTCAAAGTAAGGTCTACTAACAAAATACTAGTATAATTATTATTATCATTATTATTATCATTATCATTATTATTATCATTATCATTATTATTATTAGCCAAGCTACAACCCAAGTTGGGAATGAAGAATGCTACAAGCCCAAGTGCTCAAACAGAGAAAGTAGCCCAGTGAAGAAAGGAAATAAGAAAATATCAAATAAATTATGCAAAAATAATAATCAAAAAATATAAAATATTTCAAAATCAATAACAACGTTAAAATAGATTTGTCGTTTATAAAATTAAACGAGACTTATATCAAGCTGCTCCACAGAAACTTGTTGACGAAAGGTTTGAACTTCCGAATTTCCACTGTTTCATCTGCTCGATTAGGAAAATCATTCCACAATATGGTCTTGCTCGATGATTTTTTTTATCAATGAAATGCTATTGGATATAGACATACCTCTAGATATGTTTTTAAATAATAATGCATCAGTTTGGAAATCAAGTAGCTAATTTATAATGGACCAAGAACTTTAGACAAATGATGGTTTAACGTTTTTACATAGGTCTCGTAGGCCTTCTCTCGTTTAGGAAGGTTGATATCAGGGTAGTACCATTTTAGCTTTTTCAGAAATGATATTGTTAATCCTTACGTAATTTATATGAATCCCAGCAGATGATGGTACCCATTGAGATCTTAATGGATGGAAAGGTAGCGGTCAAGAAGTAATTCCAAGGCATAGTAGAGGTAAGGGATAAGGTTTCGTATAAAATTTTTAAAGCTATATATATATATACATACATATATATATATATATATATATATATATATATATATATATATATAATTTGTATATATAAATATAATTTGTATATAAATATATATATATATATATATATATATATATATATATATATATATATATATATATATATATATATATATATATACATGTATATATATATATATATATATATATATATATATATATATATATATATATATATATATATATATATATATATATATATATATATATACATACATAAGAGAAAAACTCAGAGATTTCGCATACAGCCATTTTCAGGCAAAGTGATATTACTGCTCAACCTCACTGCAATTCTTAATTCGTTTCGTTGCAGATAACAAAAACATAATTGCATGAGTTCAGACAATCGTGTTCAGCGGGTAATTTTCTAGTTAATCATTTACCAACTATTCTTAGATACGTCACCTATTTTTCAACGAAAAGCATTTAGTTTTACTAGCCTATGCTGAAATTAAAAATGTTAATATTTCCTATAAAAACAATCATTACAATCGGACTGGCATATAACACCCGTAATTAAATTATGGTAAACATTTTTCCAATATAAATTTTAATGAACATAATGAAAATCTTCACGCTTTTTTTTAATAATAAAACAATGAAAAAGGACTCTAGAATATATATTAAAAACGATTAATATACTATAGAAAAATAAAACAAATAACTGGATAAATTCTTCTCGATTTAAGACCAATAAAATAGCTTCAAAAACTAGATTTTCGAGTTATGATTCACTAAATTTTCCTCCCAGAATTTATAACCATCTTATCACCGTCTAATCTTAAACGTATAAATCTGGTGATACACGTCAATAAATTTATACTCTGTCATGAAACGTTCATTCTCTGCAAATACATCTTCATGCATTGTCAGGCAAAGTAGCACCGGGCAAAGACAGCGTTTACCCTTCAGATAACAAATACCAGGCTTAGGGCTTCCGCGCGTTTGCCAAGGTTATTGGATTCCTGTCATGTCTCTGAGGAACACTCTCATGAATCTCTGTGAGAAGGTATGCATGTAATCAAATGTACGAAAGTATCTACCATTTTTTTAAAGTTTATTTTTGACAGAAGGGTTTGAATATCATTTATACAAAGATTTCGATATTACTTTCAAGTTCGTATGATATCACCATTAGAATAAGACAGATTTTGTAGGCTCTGATATGTCAAAATGTGTCTGTTTTGTTTATTTATGCCTCTTTGAATATGCTCAGAGTACGGATTTATCCATCGCTATGCTTGATCTCTTTCCTTCATGTTGGTATTTGAAAGAGAGAAAACTAATCTTGCCAGAACAGAACAACCTCGACATTGGGATATACAAATTGATTTTGACTGAACAAGCTCAACAGAGGATGGAGATTTACTAACTGATCTTAACAGAGGATGGAGATTTACAAAATGATGTTGACAGAACAACTCATCAGAGGATGAAGATTTACAAGCTTATTTTGACAGAACAAGCTCAACAGAGGAGGGAAATGTACAAACTGATCTTGACAGAACGAAGTCAAGAGAGGAGGGAAATTTACAAACTGATCTTGACAAAACAAAGTCAATAGAGGAGGGAAATTTACAGAATGATCTTACCTGAACAAGATCAACAGAGGATGGAAATTTACAAACTGATCTTGATAGAACAAACTCAACAGAGGGAAATTTACAAACTGATCTTGACAGAGCAATTTCAACAGAGGATTGAAATTTATAAACTGATCTTGCAAAACAACCTCAACAGAGGATGGAGATTTACAAAATGATCTTGATAGAACAAACTTTACAAAGGATGTTGATTTACAAACTCACCTTGACAGAAATAACTCAACAGAGGATGGAGATTGACAAACTCATTTTGACAAAACAACCTTAACATAGGATGGAGATATACAAATTTATCTTAACAGAACAACCTTAACATAGGTTGGAGATTTACAAACTGATCTAAAAAACACAACATCAACAGAGGATGGAGATTTACAAAAATCCTGCAATAAAATAAATTACTGTGAACTATTTAACTGTTTAAAAAAAAAAATCCATGGAATTTTGCAATTGATTCACAGAGTATATCCAAAGAATGGAAATTTCCTTAAAAAATAAAGAAACAACTTATTTAGTATTAGAAATCTTTTAATGAGCGTTCTGCTCATATGTAATGTCTTCATACCCTCTTACAGTGAATAGTTGCAAAAATACCAACTTCTAATTTGCGAACGTTTTATATTTTATGAAATATTACACGTCGGTGTCATGACTCATTTTGTATATATATATATATAATATATATATATATATATATATATATATATATATATATATATATATATATATATATATATATATGTATATATATATGTATATATATATATATATATATATATATATATATATATATATACATACATATATATATATATATATATATATATATATATATATATATATATATATATATATATATATATATATATATATACTATTCTATTTTGATGTTTAAGAATTCAAATGGGCTAGTCTTCATTCCTCGGGTTTAGATTATTCATATTTTTTCTTCATATTTCTAATGTGAGGAACGGACAACAGCGGAAATTTACTCGCTCATTGGTAGTACAATTAAAGAAATCTCTAAATCTGCATTAGTAATAATATCCTATATATGTATATATATATATATATATATATATATATATATATATATATATATATATATATTATATATATATATATATGTATGTATATATATATATATATATATATATATATATATATATATATATATATATATATATATATACATACAGTATATGTAGATTAACATATCAAAATGCATATTTCGCATAAAACGGGCATGAACTCCCATAGCCTGAAAAAAAATGCCTTTGTCAGAAATATTACATACGCTTGAAGTCAGACAGAAACTTACGTCCCATATATTACAACATATCCTTCTTCTTTTTGGAAAAAAGGCAAAATGTTATTACCTCTTTATATGAAAATGTGTTCTCGTAGCAAAGCTTTGAAAGAACAACAACAGCTGCTTCGTTAAGTTAGAGTGGAGATGACCTCCCTTGAAGCGGTAAATGGTAAGAGTTCACCTTGATACTTAGAGAACGTATTTGGACCGTATGGCATACTTAGTTGCATGCTGCCTCCTATTCATCATATAAATGGGTAATCTTGTGCATCAAGAGAGAGAGAGAGAGAGAGAGAGAGAGAGAGAGAGAGAGAGAGAGAGAGAGAGAGAGAGAGAGAGTCATTTGCAGTTGCTGAAAAAATAGATCTACAAACACAGAGAGAGAGAGAGAGAGAGAGAGAGAGAGAGAGAGAGAGAGAGAGAGAGAGAGAGAGAGAGAGAGAGAGAGAGAGAGAGAGAGAGAGAGAGAGAGGGTCATTTGCAGCTGCTGAAAAACTGAATGGAGAGAGAGAGAGAGAGAGAGAGAGAGAGAGAGAGAGAGAGAGAGAGAGAGAAAGAGAGAGAGAGAAAGAGAGAGAGAGAGGGGGGAGACAGATTTTTTGAAAATGTAAAACAATTCACAGACGAACTGATAGTGCTAGACTAGGGATCTGTCAAAAAATGTTAGAGGTACGTTCAAAGGCAGCCAAAGTGACGTCCCTCTGTTACTATATTTTCTTCTTCTTTTGAAAAATAGAATAAAAAACGACATTGCCCTTGTGGTAAAGCTTGGAAAAAAAATAAAAACACAGCAGTTGCTTCGTTAGAATGATAGTATGATTTTAATTGGAGAAGTGAAACATGTGACAGGACTATTTATGGAGACTAGTGTTACTGGTGGAGGCACAGTCTGCTATTATGACAGCCAAATGCCAACAGGACAAATCTTAGTGGAAGAGCATTGTTTTTTTGGGTAAGGAAAGGGTGTGTTAGATGTATTTTTTTCTAAAGCTTTTGTGTTAAAATATTCAGTTGAAATTAATTAATAGGCACTTTAGTATTCATTGTATAGTTGCATGTGGTGTGAATTATCTTATGTTTCTATGTTGGGAATTAGGTATATGTTGAAGTATGTATAGGAAAGTTACTGGTTTGGTTTAAAGATTGATTAGAGGTAATAGTAATTTATATCTCCGTTATTGTTCAGTATCTTTTAGGATGGAGTGATGAGATACTAGAAAGAATACAGTTGATAGAGGTACAAAGTTTATGAAGAAGAAAATGTTTTATAAATTGATTATAGAATTTAGTATACTTGCTCATAATGCTTATTTAAGACTGAAAAATAAAACGTAGATGTGTAGAAGCTGATGAGAAAAATACTGAAGCATTAGAGTTAGCACAGATTTAGAAGTAAATTGGGAAAATAGAGGGTCGATAACTGTGGAGAAAATTAAAGCAAAGGGCATTAAATGCATTATATTCGGTGGAGAAGGGAAACTATTGACTCGTACAAATACCTGGGAAAATTAAAATGGATGATTTCAAGAGGAAAACTGTAAGACACAAAACAGGCCAACCAAGAGAAGCATCAGGATGGGTGAAAAGATTGGGGAATGACTTGATAAGGATGAGAAAGTCATTGCAATGTGTATGGGTTCTTTTGGTAGTGAAATCGACTAGAATTGATTAAAAAAAATTTATAAGGCACTGAAGTTAGATGCACAGGTCTGTAGTTGCCAGGTTGATAAAAAAAATATATGGATAACATTTGGAAACATCTATAAGAAATCGTAAAAATTACACCATATCTAGATGAAAACAGGGATAAGTGTTTACTAGGTGGTTCGGTCACATAGATGAAATAGACGAAATTTGCTTGTGCAAAGATTTGCTGTCTGACCTTGCAAGTAACAGTCATGGACATCGGTCAACTTAGGGACATATAGAACTACCACAAACTTTTCCATAAGACATTTAGTGCTTAAATAGTTTAGTACATTTGCATAGAGGTCCAGAAATTAGGAATTGAGAGTTTCAGAAAATAGGATTTCAAGAGTTCAAGAAATTAGGAATTTGAGTGTTCCAGAAATTAGGATTTTGAGAGTTCCAGAAACTAGAAATTTGCGAGCTCCAGAAATTAGGAATTTGAGTTTGAAAAATAAGGAATTTTTGATCACCATAAATTAGTAATTTTAGAGCTTAAAAATTAGGAATTTTTATAGTCCCAGAAACTAGGAATCGACGAGCTCCAGAAATTAGAAATTTGAGAGTCCCAGGAAAAATTGATTTGCCAGCTTCAGTCTCGCCAGTTATATACGAATTTAACCATGAATGAACTGGGGACTCATATAAGGTTTTTTTTTTTTTTTAATTCTAGGTAACATTTTCTGCCGCATAATTAGTAAATGAATAGTAGTATTAGTGCACGAACTCGTTAGTATACCAATTCCAAAGATATCAACCTGACTGGAATCTGCCCTTTTCCTCATAAAGGTTATGTTTTTACTACTGCATATCATAGTAAATATTCATTCAAGCGTACCTTTCCTCAATATATATATATATATATATATATATATATATATATATATATATATATATATATATATATATATATATTTATATATATACATATTTGTATATATGTATATGTATACATACACACACACACACACACACACACACACACATATATATATATATATATATATATATATATATATATATATATATATATATATATATATATATGTATATATATATATATATATATATATATATATATATATATGTGTGTGTGTGTGTGTGTGTGTGTGCATATGTGAATGTAATATATTTGAAGTAACAATTCCATTCCTTTAAACAAGGCTAAAGAGAAACTATTAGGATAAATAGGAGTTTGGATATGATAATTCCATTCCTGGAAACTAGGCTAAAGAAAAACTAATAGTATAAATGGGATTTCAGATGAGAAATAAAGTTCAACCAAGACTTTATTAGTATCAATTTCAAATTTATGTTGTGGCATATCATATACACATCAGGAATAAAGGTTGAAATATAGTTTCTTCCTCATGACGATCTTCATTTCCAAAATTTCTATAGAATCTGTAAACGACATGAGACTACATTTCAAACTTTGAAAAAGTAATCATAATGTAATTTTTGTTATTTGGTAACGTCCTTGACTGGTGAACGCCAGACTCGTTAGTTTCTTTGGAACGCTGCAACCTCACCATCCTTATAAGGTAAGGATGAAGGATTTGGGGAAGCCTATAGATCTATCTGTTGAGTCATCAGCAACCATTGCCTAGCCCTCCTTGGTCCCAGTTTGGGCGGAGAGGGGGTCTTGAGCACTGATCCTATATATCTATGATCAGTCTATATGGCATTGCCCTGCTCGATAGGGCAATTTCACTGTCCATTTTCTCTGCCATTCATGAGCGGCCTTTAAACCTTTAAAAGAAGCTTCTAATGTAGAAGAAAGGTATTTTTAATGATCCCCTCTATCGAAAAGGATTAAAATCATTCAAGCTACTTGAATTTCCCTCCCTCCAAAGCATCATCCATTCATAGTTGGTGGGAATCAGGGTACTTCATAATCAATACCGATTATTAAAAAATCAATGCATTTAGATAACACGATTAAGCATAGCAAATATAGTATAAAATGGATTGTTCTATTCAATTCTCATATAAACGCGTAGTTAAACAAGCATGGACATGATTCGTAAATCAATCGTTTCCATTCATAAAATGGGTAAATATTTACCCTTTTACTGGTGGAGAGTTCAGTGTTTGCCCATTATTTTCTCTGGTTTGGTTCGCAAAATGCAGTTATCATTTCATTATCTGATTTTATGGTTCCCTATAACTGTACGATTTACAAGAGTCTTTTTATCAAGATGAGTTAGATAGTTTCTGACTAGTGTTATGGATTTAATATATATATATATATATATATATATATATATATATATATATATATATATATATATATATATATATATATATATATATATATATATATATATATTTTTTTTTTTTTTTTTTTTTTTTTTTTTTTTTTTTTCTGCTGGAGCCCTTGGGCTTATGACATCTTTCTTCCCTAACCAAGGTTAAAGTTTAGCTAATAATAATAATAATAATAATAATAATAATAATAATAATAATAATAATAATAATAATAATAAAAACAACAACAACAACAACAACAATAATAATAATAATAATAATAATAATAGCAACAACAACAAAAACAACAACAACAACAACAACTGAAAACGCGCAGTTGATATGATTACCGTAGTTATAAAATGACCTGATATGCTCTCCATTGATCAAGGTTCAAAACATGAATGAACTATTCATAATGAATGAAAAGGTCTTGCGAAAATTCTTAATGGCTTTCATTGAGGAAAGAAGTTTTCCTGAAAGGAGATAGACTCAAGATATTCTCACCACAGATTTTTTACTAATAATTTTCTATTCAATTTTTTTTTTTAATCTTTATAGATTCGTACCTATCCATTATTGCTATGAACTCTTAGGTTACCAAAATCCTGATGATATTATATCAAGTTGAAATTAAATCAAACCATAGCCTTTTGGATTTCGTTTTCAGTTTGTGACTGTTCAAAAATTGCTTTACAATATTGCCACATTTATATCTTGGTTACTAATAGATTATTTATTTCGATTATATTAGACATAAAATATTCATGGAATGAAACATTAACAAAATAAAATCCTTAATGAGGGTATTATAATTTAGATGCAATAATGGTGGCGTTTCAAAGACGAATATTATCAACACCTACCACTGTTCCTCCCCCACATTCTTGGAACCCAAATGACGAACGACTAAGATTTCAAAAGACGCCAATTAGATGGTGTTAGTGATTTGTTTATAGCATAAAATATCTGAGATTTTCCATGGCCTAGAGCCAAGAAGTGGCAACGTGTTTACTTCAATATATACCGGTATCAATACCAATGAAGAATATATGTAATGATTATATGTCAAAGTATGTATCAAATTAGGATTTAAAGTCTTATGTTTTTAATTTTCCTGTTTTAAACGGCAAATCCAATAAGACACAATATGGAATAATCACTTCTTTTATCTTGGTGAACAATGATATTTTTTTTAATATCATGTAATTTGGTTTTTATCTCTCTTTGCAATTTTAAAGTAACAAATATAGTATTGCATTATCTAGGAAAGGATAGGAGCTTGAGTCTGATCGTATTTTTCATGAACTATGTATCTCTGTTTCGATGATTATCATGTCCAAATAGCGAAGTATAAGTAAAACTATCTATGATTTCTTAAGAATCTAACACCTAATTTTTCAAATTTTTCAACTGAAATGGTAGCTTTACTTTAACACTGTGGATCAAAACTTGAAATAGATAAAGTCCATTTTAGATTTACTTTGCTACAGAGAGAGAGAGAGAGGAGAGAGAGAGAGAGAGAGAGAGAGAGAGAGAGAAAGAAAGAGAGAGAGAGAGAGAGAGAGAGAGAGAGAGAGAGAGAGAGAGAGAGTGAGAGAGAGAGAGAGAGAGAGAGAGAGAGAGAGAGAGAGAGAGAGAGAGAGAGAGAGATTAATAGTTATTTTCCTATCCTGAATTTCTAATATCATAATAATCAAACAAGAGAGAGAGGTGTGTTGATCCTTCCCTTTAGATGACTGGTAATAATTCCCGTTTTGGAACCTATCATCCAAATTATTCATGTGCTTATACCACACGTTGTCGAATCATTAACCAATTGACCTCTCAATCAAGGGTCTTATCAGTGCCAATATGGCTGCAATCAGAGGTCAAACCATTTATTATAGATATATGTAGTGAAATTTGGAACATTTTGAGTTCACTGGTAAATCATTTTAGATTTGGTTGTTTTTTACTAATGTTTCTTATTAGTGTTGTATTAGCTCAGATATTGTCGAATCTTTATTCAACTGAATGTATTATTTTCTTATCTTTATTACCAAATATTTTGCATATTGTATAAAAATAATTATTCACCTAAAAGTGAGATTACTTTCCTTTTACACTTCTCAAAAGAATCATATCCCTTAATGACCGGTGATTATGAAACAAATATTCGAAAATAATATAGAAGCATAATAAGTACTATCATAATGCTGATGATGCGTTTGTCATCAACTGTAATGACTCTGGAATATATTTTGATATATTCTGATGAATATTCAAGAGTCATGCCCACCTGAAATCAGTGTACATGATATTCAAATCTAATATCTGGCATTAGGTACTGTGATATACAGTTTAAAGATATAGTAAGAGAGTTTCAAATATCCTTAACTTGTTTAATCGTAAATGATTAAATAATCAACATCCATAATAATTTTAGAGGTTTTATGCCACGTTTACTGAAATAATGTATGCAGATTATTTGGGAAAAAATTATTATTATTATTATTATGTGAACTAATTAAAAAAAACATAATTTCAATAGGAAATTCTCCATAAAATTATACGGGTCTCAGCCGTATTTTCAGAAATACAGGCGACCGTAAATTTACCCTACTTTGTTATTATATTTTACGGGTTGGTGACAGTAATATTACTCCTCAACGGCAATATGTAAGTCTTTAAAATGGCCAATGCTTGGCAACATTTATTCCAAGACTTTTACCTTTTTTTACGGCAAATTTTTAAAAGTGGAGCTCTAAAATCATCAAAATATTTTCATTCCTTTAAAAGGGCTTATATTATTGCTGTAAATAATCGATGCATGAATACCTTTATGTGAAATCTAATTAGTGTTTAATTGTTTTTTCAGCATTCAATAATGAGATATCTCTTTTGAAACACTATATTAGTGTAGAATAATAAAAAAAAACTAACCATGCATATTGATCAAGGCATTAATTATCTTCCACAAACTAAATATTAAGTCAGAAACTAGGTTAAAAAGAACTTATTCAAAATTAAATGTTTATAGTGAATGAAAGGAAATTAAAATTTTTGATGCTATATATATATATATATATATATATATATATATATATATATATATATATATATACATATATATATATATATACATATATATATATATATATATATTCATGTATACATATATATGTATGTATATATATATATATATATATATATATATATATATATATATATTATATACGGTATGTACATAGTTACAAATACAGACAGACAATTGCTCTTTTTCATTATATATATATATATATATATATATATATATATATATATATATATATATATATATATATATATATATATATATATATATATATATATATATACAGTATATACATATAAATAAATTTATATTTGCGTCAATAAATGCATGTATATGTATATATCATATCATATTCACATAAGAATTTCTCTAAATAATCATTGATGAAAAACTAGTCAGGTTTTATTCCCCAAGTTATATAAAACTACAAATAAGCAATACACCCTAACAAAAAATGAAGTAAATAAAACATCTGAGATTTGACACGAGATGATCAACAAGTGCCAGTGGAAGAGAAAGGGCTTCATAAGACATTCCAAAGCCTATGTATGTCAACAGGATGAATAGATGATGGCTTAGACGGAGGAGGAAATGTCGTCCGATCGAACCTGTTCAATAAATACAGAGACACTTCACCGCTGGGACAGATAGAGATACGGGTGTGGTCAGTGATTAGAGGTGTTTCTGTCTATGATTATAAAGGGAAAGAGGATAATTCATTAATTGAATATTTGATTATCATTGCTCTCGTTGATGATTAGGACAAATAATGATATGTCTTGTTGCACAAGTGGATATGAATTGACAATACAAATTACCTTTATTTGTGTGTTTGAGTGCACCCTTAAGCAAGAGAACTCTAATCCAAGACAATGAAAGACCATAGCACAGAGGCTATTACACTACCCAAGACTACAGAATAATGGTTTGATTATGGAGTATCATTCTCCAAGAAGAGCTGCTTACCATAGCTGATGGATCTCTTCTACCATTACCAAATAAAAAGTAAATACTGTACAATTATAGTGCCGTAGGTAAACCCTAAAGTGAAGAATTGTTTGACGAGCTTCTATTCTCAAAAAGAGAGTCATTGCAAACCTACATATCATCACAAGACAGGTTAGTAGTGCAGTCAGCACACTTGATCTCGCAAAAAAATGTCTTCTCGAGACAGGTTGGCAGAACAGTTAACAGCAATATTGTCAGGTGTATGAGGAAAGAGGACACTGTGTAAAGAATAGGCCAGACTATTCGGCGTATGTGTAAGCAAATGAAAAATGAACCGCACCCAGAGAGAGATCCAATGTAATACTATCTGACTGCTGAAAATAGTATACAAAAATCTATATGAAAAATGGTCCTAGGCAATGATATCCAAATTATAGATGAGGAGTTTAATTGGCCAGAATGATTTTCTGGTGTCCTTAATGCAAGAATTTAGGAGAATTTATGATCCTGTGCTTACCAGAGAGGGTTTCAATTCAGGTCATGACTTATTTATTCTCAGTAGAATCATTAACTCTCTTTTTCCAGGTAACCTTGTCTACAATTATGGCTGAACCAGGCTTACCGTTGATATATATTTCAGTACTCCAGATGGAATAACTAGTTTCAATGCGATTCAGTGTCATTGCAATTTGTACGTTATTTCATATATATAGCTCATTAGAGACAACCTTTTCAGTCTTAATTACTGAGCTTTTTTTCAAATTCGAACACCAAAACCGCCTGTTATAAATGAGGGAAAAGTGAATACCAGGTCAGATCAGGGACCTGCCTCATGTACAACCTTATTCTTAATTTATTTACATCTGGATTCTGAAGTAAAATCAATTACTTTTAACCTATGACATTCATTAGAAAAAATTAAAATCAGCCAATCATTTATTGTGAATTGAAATCATATCTCATAAAAAAGAAACGTTTATATCCCCTTCCTGTATTTAAGTCTGTATTACATATTCATGACATCCACGATTAATTTGGGACATATGATATGCAAGGTCTTTAGTCGTAATGTATAATGCAATACCCGTGGCACTAGAAATGGTTGAATATTTGAAAATCATTTGTTACTTGATGATGCCTTGCATAAGTACGTCAGATGATTTCTTCTACAATAGCTGGCTAGCTAACTGGCCTCATTCTTCTTTCACCCATCTTTCCTATCCGCTAAAAAAAAATAAATAAAATAAAAAACAGGAAAAAAAATCATTGCTATGATGAGGATAAGCTTAGGTTACAGCACGTTAGACTTCTAAAATAAATTATTCCAATTTCAACGATGAATAGTTGATAAATTAGGCATTTTGATCATTCTTGAAAATTAATAGAATATATAGAGTTATAGGATAAATTTTTCTATGATCGTCCACTTGCATGAGATAAAGGGAGTTATTCCATAACAAAATATATACCAACATTTATTCATTCCAAATATAGGAATGGGTTATTACTTATTTGGATATGTCATTTTAATTTCTTTGCCACCTTTTTAGATTGTTTCGTATTACGAGTAGATCATCGACAGGCGAGGTGTTAATATCTAATAATATGTTTAATTTCTTCCAAAGAAATTTATAGAGAATTAATGACTGTGAAGATGACAAAACAGCAGTTAAAAACTTGTATATCCATTCTCTATCTCCCTAAAACCAACAGTGTTTGGATAGTATTACGAAGTTCGACGTATCTGAACAACTGCTTTCTACATGTGGAAATAAGGAAGAACTCAGATTTCCTTTCCGTAAATGGCTATTGATCCAAAAGAAACAGAAAAAACAGATAAACAGAGTAAGTACTAAGTAGTTGTTGTTAATTATGCAAACGAAAAGTCGGACATAAAGCAAAATGATATATATACGATAGATGTGAGCCATGTATATTGTGTAAACTATTC
>NC_090748.1:94142114-94144614 GCF_036898095.1 Palaemon carinicauda
CCTCAGATACATGACAGGATTCCAATAACCTTGGCAAACGCGCGGAAGCCCTAAGCCTGGGATTTGTTATCTGAAGGGTAAACGCTGTCTTTGTCAGGTGCTACTTTGCCTGGCAATGCATGGTGATGTATATGAAGAGAATGAACGTTTCATGACAGATTATAAATTTATTGACGTGTATCAGCAGATTTATACATTTGATATTAGACGGTGATAAGATGGTTAAAAATTCTGTGAGGAAAATTTAGTGATTCATAACTCGAAAATCTAGTGTTTGAATATATTTTATTGGTCTTAAATCGAGAAGAAATTATCCAGTTATTTGTTTCATTTTTTCTGTAGTATATTAATCGTTTCTAATATCTGTTCTAGAGCCCTTTTTCATTGTTTTATTATTTAAAAAAAACGTGAAGATTTTCATTCATGTTCATCAAAATTTATATTGGAAAAATATTTACCATAATTTAATTACGGGTGTTATATGCCAGTCCGATTGTAATGGACGTTTTTATAGGACATATTAACATTTTTAACATCAGCATAGACTAGTAAAATTAACTGCTTTTCTTTGAAAAATAGGTGACGCATCTAAGAATAGTTGGTAAATGATTAACTAGAAAATTACCTCTGAACACGATTGTCTGAACTCGTGCAATTATGTTTTTGTTATCCTCAACGAATTAAGAATTGCAGTGAGGTTGAGCAGTTATATCACTTTGCCTGAAAATGGCTGTATGTGAAATCTTGGAGTTTTTCTCTTATGTATACAGTATATATATATATATATATATATATATATATATATATATATATATATATATATATATATATATATATATATATATATATATATGTATATATATATATATATATATATATATATATATATATATATATATATATATATATATATATATATATATGTATAAATACACACATGTATATATATATATATATATATATATATATATATATATATATATATATATATATATATATATATATATATATATATATAAATACATGCATACATATAATCTTTATATATATATATATATATATATATATATATATATATATATATATATATACTTACTTATATAAATATATATATATATATATATATATATATATATATATATATATATATATATATATATATATATATATATATATATATATATATATATATATATATATATATATATATATATATATATTCATTTATATATGTATGTGTGTATATATATATATATATATATATATATATATATATATATATATATATATATATATATATATATATATATATATATATATATATATATATATATATATATATATATATATATATATATAATATCAGGTCATATTCAATATATAACAGCTTTAACATTTTTATGCGAAACCTTATCCCTTACCTTTGCTATGCCTTGGAATTGCTTCTAGACCGCTACCTTTCCATCCATTAAGCTCTCAAAGGGTACCATCACCTGCAGGGATTAAGATAAATTACGTAAGGATTAACAATATCATTCATGAAAAGCTAAAATGGTACTACCCTGATATCAACCTTCCTACACGAGAGAAGGCCTACGAGACATTAAAAAAAAAAAAAAAAAAAAAAAAAAAACATTAAACCATCATTTGTCTAAAGATCTTGGTCCAATATAAGTTAGGTACTTGATTTCCAGACTGATGCATTATTATTTACAATATATCTAGAGGAATGTCTATATCCAATAGCATTTGATTGATAAAAAAGTCATCGAGCAAGACCATATTGTGGAATGATTTTCCTAATCAAGCAGTTGAAACAGAGGAACTTCGGAAGTTCAAACCTTTCGTTAACAAGTTTCTTTGGAGCAACTTGATATAAGTCTCGTTTAATTTTTATAAATGACAGATCTATTTTAACGTTGTTGTTGATTTTGTAATATTTTATATTTCATGAGTAATATTTATGCATGATTTATTTGCTATTTTCTTATTTCCTTTCTTCAATGGGCTACTTTCTCTGTTTGAGCACTAGGGCTTGTAGCATTCTTCTTTCCCAACTTGGGTTGTAGCTTGGCTAATAATAATAATGATAATAATAATAATAATGATAATAATAGTTATACTAATATTTTGGTAGTAGACCTTATTTTTAGCCCTGTTTCATTAAAAAAGATAGCTGTTTCAGTGGCATTTATCTTGCAGTTGAGCTTTTCTATTGTTCAGATTTTCCTTCTTTCTTCAGTACTGCATTCCACTAGTAACTGTGCTAGATTTGTTATTAGTATTTGGGAGCAGAATATATAGCATAAGTTCTATAATTTAACTGAAAGTAAACTAGGTAAAATAAGTATAATCGAGTGTGGCTGCTCCTCTCATCGTCAGGCTGAGTCTGGATGAAGTGGGTAGAGCAGGCTAGTTAAGTCAGGTGCTGATCGCTGATTGGTCGTCGTGGGTGGAGTCCATATTATCTAGTCTGATATGGTGCTGCTCTCCCATTAGC
>NC_090748.1:94154614-94157114 GCF_036898095.1 Palaemon carinicauda
TTACTTTTCGATCTTATGGGGTTGAAAAAAAGATATAATAATAATAATAATAACAATAATAATAACAATAATAATGATAACAATAATAATAATAATATCTTGGTAGGAGACCCTCCTTCAAACAGGTGGAGTTAAATACTATGGCTGCATCGGCAGAATTCAATTTCTTGTCCAATTTCTCGATTCTTCGGACAATTCTTTTTTCACGATTGCTAAATTCAGCTAGTAAGTTGGCGAAGCTCATTAGGGTGAAGGATACAAATCAGGTTAAGGCTGGATGTAATTAATACAAGTACAAGTAATACTCGAAAATTACAGGCAAAGTCAGGAGTGGTTGCGACGTGTTACAGGAACAGCTTGCTCCGTCTTCAGGCGAGAAGTGAGGCTCTGGCTAGATCTGGGTCCTTATATATCACGGCTCTGGTTCGTAGAGAGGGGCTTCGAATTTTGATTGGTCGAGCGGAGGTTGTAAGTTCGGGTGGCTGATGTACGACGAGCTCGGCTCGGCCTCCCAGGCTGAGAGGTAGGAAGGAATCCTGGATCCTGATTGGTCAGGACGCGCGCTGAGCCAGCCAAAAAGTCAGGCAGGCTCCTCTCTCGTTCAGTGGACTGGGCTGAGAGAGGTATCCAAGCTCCCTGATTGGCTGAGGCGCACGCCGAGACGGGCTCAAAGTCAGTCAGCCCATTCCTACGCTCAGCAGGCTGAAATTCCGGGGCATGTTCGCCGCCTAAATCAGCATTCGGCCAGACGATTTTTCCATTTGTACGGGTGTCAGGATCGGGGTTGTCATCATTCTGGGGGTCTTGTTCTTGGTTCCTAGCGTTGGTACGTCGACAGGATGGTAGAAGGAAAATTTCTTGAGTCGTATTCAACGCTGGTTTCTCGTTCTGGAAGCTTTGTTAATCCAGAACGAGAAACCAGCGTTGAATACGACTCAAAAAATGTTCCTCCTACCACCCGGTCGACGTCCAGAACGAGAAACCAGCGTTGAAGACGACTCAAGAAATGTTCCTCCTACCATCCTGTCGACGTACCAACGCTAGGAACCAAGAACAAGACCCCCAGAATGATGACAACCCCGATCCTGACACCCCTACAAATGGAGAAATCGTCTGGCCGAATGCTGATTTAGGCGGCGAACATGGCCCGGAATTTCTGCCTGCTGAGCGTAGGAATGGGCTGACTGACTTTGAGCCCGTCTCGGCGTGCGCCTCAGCCAATCAGGGAGCTTGGATACCTCTCTCAGCCCAGTCCACTGAGCGAGAGGGGAGCCTGCCTGACTTTTTGGCTGCCTCGGCGCGCGTCCGGACCAATCAGGATCCAGGATTCCTTCCTACCTCTCAGCCTGGGAGGCCGAGCCGAGCTCGTCGTACATCTGCCACCCGAACTTACAACCTCCGCTCGACCAATCAAAATTTGAGGCCTCTCTCTACGAACCAGAGCCGGGATATATAAGGACCCATATTTAGCCAGAGCCTCACTTCTCGCCTGAAGACGGAGCAAGCTGTTCCGAGACGCGTCGCAACCCACTCCTGACTTTACCTGTAATTTTCGAGTATTAATTGTACTTGTATTAATTACATCCAGCCTTAACCTGATTTGTATCCTTCACCCTGATGAGCTTCGCCAACTTACTAGCTGAATGTAGCAATCCTGAAAAAAGAATTGTCCGAAGAATCGAGAAATTGGACAAGAAATTGAATTCTGCCGATGCAGCCATACTACATAATAATAACAATAATAATAATAATAATAATAATAATAATAATAATAATAAGGCACGCGTACCAGTCAGAATTCAAGATGCTGTCTGAGACTGGTAAACTAAGCCTTGGCTCCTTATCTAAAATGTCTTATCTAATCACCTACCATCATTCATCACCAGTACTATTTGTAGAGCAGATTTCGTCATTTGCCATAAACAATTATATACTGTATGTGAATCGGTAAAAAGCTTAGGGTCTATTTTTGCAGTACTCTGTCAACATTATTAACATGTACTGTTAGTGATCAGTATTATAGTTGTTGGGAGTTATATATCATTATTAACTTTTAAAGGAAGAAGATGAGACTTTAACCTATTAGACTGAAATAATTAAGGGTTGGACAACACTATCCACACCAACACATCCACAAAAAAATAAGAAAAAAAAATCAGCAGTTCAACCAACAGTAAAATGTTCAATCGTTGATTTAATCAAAGATGGAGATGTCTCTATTCATTTTTTTTTTTTTTTTTTTTTTTTTTTTTTTTTCTCAGCACTTTATAGCTGCAACAGGAGTGATAATCAGTTGAACTATCTTTACCATGATATTAGTATACACAAAAAAAAAATATTTTTTTTTTCATTCTGATTCTTTAAATATTATGTTGCTAATGAGTATGTTAAGAAAACAAAGTCTCAGTATTTGCATTACATTTCATGCGAATAGATACTTTAACACAAGTTGATTTATTAGTTAAAAATAAATAAAAAATTACTATGCTACAATGAAAGA
>NC_090748.1:94174090-94176590 GCF_036898095.1 Palaemon carinicauda
GTGAAAGTTGTTTGTCAGAGCGATGTTTGATATTTGTCAAATCGTCTTCAGTTCTCAGAGTGATACGTATTACTCAAATGCATTGGTATATTGAAGTATTTCTGGACTTATCCGAAAATTAAAAGTAAATAGGCAATATCATATGATAGTCTATCTCTAAGTAACCTTTATCTGATTATCTATGCAAATGTCTTTCTATAGTAGGCTGAGTATCACTTATCTTATAACAGATAAATTTTAGCCTGTCATGCAGACATTAAACGATACAACAAGATTACGTTGTATGAAATATCTACAATGATATATTTCCATACATGAGCACAACGCCGGTGTAATACAAAAAGGGGTTTTATGTAGTTTTATATAACCATTAGACATACATTAATTAAAGATCTTCATACATGAAACTCATCATCATCATCTCCTCCTATGCCTATTGACTTAGAAGGTCTCGGTTAGAATTCACCGGTCGTCTCTATCTTGATCTTTTAAATCAATACTTCCCTATTCATCACCTCCTACTTCACGCTTCATAGTCCTCAGCCATGTAGGCCTGAGTCTTCCAGCTCTTCTAGCACCTTATGGATCCTAGTTGAAAGTTTGATTAACTAATCTCTTGGAGTGCGAAGACATACCTCTCTCCATGATCTCATCCACATATAGCACTTGAGTAATCTCTCTTACAGTTTCCTTTCTAATCCTGAACCTCTTACACAAATTTAATCCTCTCTTATAATATTCCTCAATTTTAAAACTTTGAATCCTCGAAAGTAAAGGCCCTCATGCGAAATAGTAGACAGCGCCCATCGATTTCTCCTTGCTTCTGAAATGCGGGAAGTAACTCTTGGTGACAAGTCATGTAATAGATGTGGCGTAAAGAGAGTCTCACGATATACAACCTTAGTTTTCCTACAAACGTTACAAAGCATTGGATTTAGTCTTCGTAAATCCTTCTTATCAAACTTTTTATCAGTGTTTTTCAACATGTTTGTAAATATTTTAGAATTTCATCTTTAATCAGTGAGATTACATGCTATGAAGTATTTTTTTTTATTCATGTAACAGTCAGCTTTCATAATGTACTCGTGTAACCGAAATTTTTATCATTATTATTGTTATTAGCTTAGCTACAACCCTAGTTGGAAAAGCTGGATGCTATAAGCCCAGAGGCTCCAACAGGGAAAATAGCCCAGTGAGGAAAGGAAAAAAGGAAAATAGAATATTTTAAGAAGAGTAACAACAATTAAAATATCTCCTATATAAACTACAAAACCTTTAACAAAACAAGAGGAAGAGAAATAAGATAGAATAGAGTCCTCGAGTTTATCCCTCAAGCAAGAAAACTCTAACCCAAGACAGTGGAAGACCATGGTACAGAGGCTATGGCACTACCCAAGACTAGAGAACAATGGTTTGATTTTGGAGTGTCCTTCTCCTAGATGAGCTGCTTACCATAGCTAAAGAGTCTCTTCTACCCTTACCAAGAGGAAATTAGCCACTGAACTATTAGTGCAGTAACCCCTTGAGGGAAGGATTGTTTGGCAATCTCAGTGTTGTCAGGTGTATGAGGACAGAGAATATATAAAGAATATGCCAGACTATTCAGTGTGGATATGTGTAGGCAAAGGGAAAATGAACCGTAACAAGAGAAAAGGATCCAATATAGTACCATCTGGCTAGTCAAAAGACCCCATAACTCTCTAGTGGTAGTATCTCAACGGGTGGCTGGTGCCCTGTCCAACCTACTACCTCAGTAATTTAAGCATTACATGAAAGAACTGTATAATATACCTCATTGCTGTGTAGTCATTCGTCTAAAATAGTCATTTGAAATTATCTATTACCTATTTTCCATTGCGTCAGTTTCCTTTTCCGGTTATAACTCAACTAAAATAGCATCAAAGTATTATTTTTTTTAGTTCTTTCATATCAGCGCAGAAAAACATCAAAGTATAATCTTAAAAGGGTTTTGAGCAGTCGTATATTTCTTAAAAAGTTATAGAATAAGTTTTTTATTTTATAAAAAGGATTTTTTTTTTATCAAGAACATATCTAAAAATCAAAATCCTTATCGAAAATCCGTAATCTCTTATGAATAGAAAGCGTTCTTCGTCTTTTTGATTGATCTACCAAAACAAAGAACAAGAAAGAAATCCTTTTTAACATTATTAAAATAGAACAAAACCAATTAATGGTTTCATTCCTATTAGCAACCTACGCAAAGAAAGAAAACGAGATCAACAAAATATCAAGTGTGCAATTGAAATACTTTCTTCATGACATCGGATATTTGCAATATATTTGTCCCCACAATTTGCGCAATGTATCTGGGAAGACATGTCATTTATGTCGTATGTAGAATGAAGTATTTTATGTGCCCAGTTACATTAGTGTACATGCATAAGTTATGCACTGTCTACTCATTGTTGCTGCCAAAATGGGACCACGTTGGTACACATTGTGACGCAATGGCACTACTTGTTTACCCATAGGTCAAGTA
>NC_090748.1:94179090-94186590 GCF_036898095.1 Palaemon carinicauda
AATGTAATGGCTGATGGCACGTATCAAAAAAAATGAAACTTGCTTGGTAAATTACGAGAGCATTGCTTGATAGGGATTAATAACTCTATCCAGATTATAAATAAGAATTCACTGTGTTAATTTTTTAAATACAAGAGACATAATATTAACCATTTCTGATTTATTTCATTATATAACTTGCGTCAATAGTCCGAAGAATTGAACTCCATGTTTATAATTCTGTCAGTTGTTACGAAAAGATAAAACGGAAGTACCATACTACATAAAAGGGGGGAGGGGTTTAGGGCCGTTGGGGGGGGGGTGGCGGGGGTAGTGACATATTAAAACTATATAATTTTCCATATTTGTAAAATTAAGAATCAAGAGTCCATTCCAGTATACAATCACTTACTACAATATTTCAATGATTCTAAATAAACGTCAACCGTGCTAATGTCAAAGGGTTTGCAATTCTATACTTTGAATTTCATCATGGAGAAATTCATGTTGCATATTATGTAAATTATTAGAGCATTCTAAATCAATATAAAAGAATCCTTATGAATCTATAAACGGTAATAATTCTCTTAACTCCCTGAAGACCACTTTAATAATAATATATGCAAGAAGGATATGTTAAAGTCTTCGTCATATGAAGGGACTTTTAATTAAAATGTCATTGCCGTACATCAGTAACTAATTTCATGACCTATATCCATTAATGCAATAAACATGATACTAATACTTACAAAATGATATAAAGATGAGGCTTAAATTGTAATGGTCTTATATATGGGTTGGAGGCTGAGTACAGAATCACCTAATTGAATTAACTCATTTTGATCGCATTCAACTTCATAATATTGTATAGTGCCCTAGCCTCTGTACCATGGTCTTCCATTGTCTTGAGATAGAGTTCTCTTGCTTGTGGGTACTCTCAGACAAATTTCTCTTCCTCTTGTTTTCTTTTTTTCTTTTTTTTCTTTTTAGTTTATATATGAAAGATGTATTTGATGTTGTTACTGTTCTTGAAATATCTTATTCTAATTGTTCTTTACTTCTCTTGTAAGATATTTATTTTTTTGTTTCCTTGCGTCACTAGGCTATTTTCCATGATGGAAGCCCTTGAGCTTATAGCATCCTGCTTTTCCTGCTGGAGTTGTAGCTTAGGTAATAATAATAATAATAATAATAATAATAATAATAATAATAATGATAATAATGATAATAATGATAATAATGATAATAATAATAATAATAATAATAATAATAATAATAATAATAATAATGATAATAATAACGCTGTATATATGTGCATGTGTGTGATTGAACTAGGTTGAGTTTTAAATCAAAACTGAAATTCGACAGAGCTACTCCAGAGAAATAAATTTAGATATAAATATAACTTCAAATATCTACTTTAATTCTTTTTTTCAGAATTATTAATGTGTGTATTTAAGTAGGTGGGGTATTCTGGTGATTACTTTTTAATCAATATTTTCCCAATAGGTTAAAAAGCTCAAATCCTATATATATATATATATATATATAGATGTATATATGTATGTATATATATACATATATACATATATACATAAATATATATATATATATATATATATGTATATATACACAGGGTGCATATATATAATATCTATATATTTATATATATATAAATATATATATATATATATATATGTATATAGATGTATATATGTATGTATATATATACATATATACATATATACATAAATATATATATATATATATATATATGTATATATATATGTATATATACACAGGGTGCATATATATAATATCTATATATTTATATATATATAAATATATATATATATATATATATATATACCGTATATATACATATATATATACATATATACATATATATACGTATATATATGTATATATATACATATATACATATACAGTATATACACATACATATATACATATACAGTATATACATATATATATATATATATATATACATATACATATACATATACATACATATATATACACATATATACATATACATACATATATATACATATATGTACATACATACATATATGTACATACATACATACATATATATACATATTTGTACATATATATACATATATATATATGTATATATATATATATATATATATAGCTTTTAAATTGTGAGCTCATTTTGATACTTAGAGAATATAAATGGGATATATGGCAATCTTGCTTGCATACTGTCTCTTCTTATTCATACAAAGCGGTAATATAATACAATGCAAGAGAGAGAGAGAGAGAGAGAGAGAGAGAGAGAGAGTTTTCATGATAAATAGGAGTGGTCATTTCCATATTATATGAAAAATCTCTACCTTCTCCATAATTATCATTATTCTTTTGTGATTATGTGTTGTAGATTAAACTCCAGGAAGGCTTAAATGAGAGATCAGGATTATACTACGTTAGATAAAATAGTTTTGTACCTTAAAAAAGCTTACCAACAGAATCATTCTATTTCCTTATTTTCGTAATACATAATGTTTACTTTTAGAGAAATTTGTCATTACTTTTTAACTATGATGATCTTCTTATTCTTCATAAGAAGTACTGTGGACAGATTATGTATATTCCTTATATAAGATAGATAAGAGCTGAATAATAAAGTGAAGATGAAAAGTTTTTTGACACTTTTGAATAGAAAGAACAATCTGCTTAGAAATTTTGTAATATATTCATATAGACCTTAATATATTAAATTTTCTTGTGATTCCTCTCGTTTTTGGAGTTTTCATACAATTCTTATTATAAAGTTTTTATTGTTCATATATGAAAGATTTATTTTAATGGTATTATTGTTCATAAAATTCATTTGTAGTTGTTCCTTATTTCCTTTCCTCACTGGGCTATTTTCCTTGTTGGAGCCTTTACCTTTATAGCACCCTGCTTTTCCAGCTTGAGTTATAGCTTAGCAAGTAATGATAATAATAAGAATGTTTCGTTTATTTGAATTTACACATTTGATAAGCAAAACCACCTGAAATGCCAAACTTTTGTATCATATAATGAAAGAGTAAACTTAGGAATCTCTTAAAAAGCTTGGCTAATGAATTAGTAATTAGCCATGCCCATAACACAGAGAGAGAGAGAGAGAGAGAGAGAGAGAGAGAGAGAGAGAGAGAACAAAATTTCATTGAAAAAGACATTGTAATCTGTCTGAGTCAGGCATTTAATGTCCAATCACGTCTGTTCAGGGAGATTAGTTGCATGAAAAATTGGCTCAAGCAGATTAGATACTTGAATTGCTGACGATGCAAGTTCGATATAGGCTTAACAGCTGAAGTGCTTGGTACATTTCATATTGAGATAAGAGGATATCTGTTGCTGAATGAGTATTTTTTCATTTTGATTGATCATTTACTTCAGCATATTGACTGTCTTTTCACGCGAGCGGTTTGATACCCCCCGGTTTTGTTCCCGCGGATTAACACTCAATAAATATAAATTATGCCTTCCACACGTTGCATGCCAGAAAACCTCAAATCAATCAATCAATCAAATCACACGTTGAGGCTCGGAAGAATTTCCGAGCGGCAGTTATTTACTTGTCACGTGCACTGCTAACTAACGCGGTTCCAGCGTAGAAACTACGAGGCCGCTCGGGAAAAAATCCGATCACGTAAATTCATGTCTCCTAATGAGCTAAAATTTTCCCGTGCGGAAAAAACTCTTGTGTAAAGCGAGCTCAACATTACAAAAGAATACAATCGTAATATTCATTGTACGTGAATAATGATTTTTGGTCCATATCAGAATAATGCGTAGAACTATTTCCTGAGAAGGGTCTAGTTACTTTAGACGATGATTGCTATTGTGAAATATAATAGTATAATAGTATAATAGTATAATATGTATATAAACACACACATTTATATATCTATATATATACATATATATGTATGTATATATATGCATATATATAAACATATATATATATATATATATATATACATACATATATATATATATATATATATATACATATATATACATACATATATACATATTTACATATATATATATTATATATATATATATATATATATACATACGTACATATATATACATATATATATATACATGAGAGAGATATATATATACAATATACATGAGAGAGAGAGAGAGAGAGAGAGAGGAGAGAGAGAGAGAGAGAGGGTTGTATAAATAATAATAGAAAAAAAAGTGTATCATTGAATGAAGAACGCTTATAGAAAAAAATGTAATGTATGATAAAATATTATTGTATATATTGGAATGATAAGCTATCAAGAGAAATGTAAATGAATTATAATATGAATTGTTTAAATATGCACAGCAGTGAGGATCCTATTGTTTAATATATTTATATATCTTTCAATCTATTTGTAATATTACCAAACACACAACTCTATTTATTTGTGCTATTCATAAACAACAATTACATCCTTATGGAATTATTTCCTAATGCACACGAAGATGGAATTTTGGTGCGTACTGTATCTTTTCGAGAGAAAAAGGAGGAAAACTATTCAATTAATTAAAATCTGAATAAGTTTGTAGTTTACAAGCTTTCTGTGGCTACGTTATGGGTGGATTTTCTTAAAAGACGAAGAAATTTACTTTTCGGTTGCTCTTAGGTAAAACCAGATCTGTCTTTAAAGTGAAGATAGTTGTCAAAGAGAGAGAGAGAGAGAGAGAGAGAGGAGAGAGAGAGAGAGAGAGAGAGAGAGAGAGAGGGAGAGAGAGAGAGAATGATGATAGATTTTGTATGAAACCCCCAAATCCGTTTTGTAAGAAAAAAAAAACTTTTCTTGACTTGAAAGTTCCCTAATTATCGACCAACTTTAAACTTTCAGAGATCGTAAGTTAGCAGAGTAAATTCTCATCTATATTGAGACGTTTATTGGGATGGTCCTTTGAGTTTAAAACTTCTGTCGCTTTATATAGAAACTAAAGCTATCAGGACTTGATCCGGGTACGACTTACACACACACACATCACATATACATATTTATATATATATATATATATATATATATATATATAGATATACATATGTATATATTATACATATGTGTATGTGTATGTGTGTGTGCAAGTGTGTATGTCTGTGTTTGTGTGTGTATAAATATATATAAATGAATACACGTGTGTATGTACAGTATATGTATACTATATATGTGTGTATGTGTTTGCCTGTGTATAAATATTATATATATATATATATATATATACACGCACACACATATATATGTAATATATATATAAATATATATATTTATATATATATATATGTGTGTACATATATATACTTTATATGTATATATACACATGTATGTATATATATATATATATATATATATGTTTGTATGTATGTGTATGTATATATATATATATATACATATATTTAGATAGATATATTTATATATATATATATATATATATATTTATATATATATATATATACATATATATACTTTATATGTATATATATATATATATATGTATATATATATATATACATATATATACTTTATATGTATATATATGTATATATACATGTATATACTTTATATGTATATATATGTATATATACATATATATATACTTTATATGTATATATATGTATATATACTGTATATATATATATATATATATATATGTATATACGCATATATATACTTATATATGTGTATATATATACATATATATATATATATATATATATAAATATATATATATATTTATATATATATAAATATATATATATATATATACAGTATATATATATATATATATATAAATATATATATATATATATATTTATATATATATAAATATATATATATATATATATATATATATATATTCATTATTTCATTGTTAGTCGAGTGATTTCTATAACACTAAGAAATGATGAACAAGTTTGTACGGTTTCAATTTAAGAACATATTCTCTAAATTTAAGAAATATGTGTGGACGAGATGAATGAGAATAAGGTAATTCTTCAAAGCTTTATATCCTCACTTATTAAGTTATTAAGTTATTAAGTTATTAAGTTATCAAGTTACCACGAAAGCTTACAGGTAAAAAGATTAATAGCCTTATGTATCGATATGTGTTCTAACCAGTTTTGAATACTTGACAATATGCTTTCTTCGATTTTCGAAGATTTGAACCATTTATTAAAAAAAGGGCTATTTTTCATTATTTCCATCTATCCATAACCTCTTTGTGTATATGTTTTAGTCATATTTATCTATTTTTCTAATTCCCTGGTAAACCGAGGATAGATTTAAGATAAAAAACTAAAAAACTTTCATTTTAGTTTTTTTAGTTTTTAACTGTCTGACTAGAACAAACGACAGATACTACAATACAATTGACTTCCAAATCAATATAATTTAGATATTTTCACGATTAATTTTGTTCATAAGTTCTTATTTCTTCAATACTCTCATTCATATAATAGAATACATACTATGATGATGGTCTTTTATCTTATAGCCTCTGTACCATGGCCTTCCACTGTCTTGGGTTAGAGTTCTCTTGCTTGAGGGTACATTTGGGTACACTATTCTATTTAATTTTTCCCCTCCTGTTTCGTTAACGTTTTTATAGTTTATTTAGGAAATATTTATTTCAATGTTATTGTTCTGAAAATTATCTATTTTGACTTGTTTCTTTTCCTCACTGAGCTATTTTCCCTCTTGGAGCCCCTGGACTTGTAGCATCCTGCTATTCCAACTTGGGTTGTAGCTTAGCAAATAATAATAATAATAATAATAATAATAATGATAATAATAATAATGATGATGATAATAATGACAATAATGATAATGATAATGATAATGATAATGATAATGATGATAATAATGATAATAATCTTTCTTCCATGAAAAAATATACTTTATTGCACCAGAGATGTGGTAAGTTACAAGCATACTTTTTTCAAACCCATAATGTGTTACATTACGTAAGACTTGCTTTCTGGAATTCATTTTGCTCTACGAATGATGCTCAAAAGAAACTGTTTACAGAGAAGGCATCTTGTGAAAAATGAGAGACGTTGAGAGGTTACACAACAACTGTTCCGAATGAAAAGAATCTTTCCAGCCCCTGGCGTGGAATTCATTTCCAGTAAAGTCCTGGAAAAAAAGGATAAATTGTCTTTTTATGATAAAGTAGTGCAAATGCTTTCTCCTTTTAAGCTTGAAATATATAAATTTATTTTCTAGTCATGGTGAGGTTTTGTTTTTGTTAACACAAAAATTGGCTTTGAAACTTAGAGTGAGATGAAAATATTTTATTGGTTAGTAACTGTTCATTCCAGAACTTGTAGAGTTATATAGTTATATAATGTAATATGTTTCTCTCCATGTGATCTAATATTCTAAGCGGCTTGAGTCTTCATTTCCTCAGAGACTTAACTATGTTTTTCGTTCTATTGTTTTTCCTATATAATGGTTCTGAAAA
>NC_090748.1:94191590-94196590 GCF_036898095.1 Palaemon carinicauda
CGTTACCCTCGCTAGTACGTATGGCCGTAACCAATCTACGATTGGTACAATTATTAAGAATAAGGAAGACATTAAAGCAAGTAAGTCTTCTAAAGGCATGACTGTCCTTGCCAGTAGAAGGACCTCAATCAACGATGAGATGGAGAGACTCCTTCTTCTGTGGATTAATGAGAAGGAAATTGCTGGTGATACACTCACGCAATCGGTAATTTCACACAAGGCGAGCGCCATCTTTGCCGATCTCATGGAAGCCCAGAGAGACGGCGGAGGCGAAGGAACCTCGCAGCAAACCCCCCAAGAGTTCAAGGCTTCTCATGGGTGGTTTGAGTGGTTTAGGAAGAGGACTGGTATTCACCCAGTCGTCAGGCATGGCGAGGCGGCCAGTTCTGACAAGAAAGCAGCAGAAGAATTCCTCAAGAAGTTTGAGAACGTAATTTCCAGAGAAGGCTACATTCCTCAGTAAGTTTTTAACTGCGATGAAACTGGCCTTTTCTGGAAGAAAATGCCCGGCCGTACATATATCACAGCTGAAGAAAGGAAACTTCCTGGCCATAAACCAATGAAGGACAGGCTTACGCTCGCATTTTGTGCAAATGCCAGTAGGGACTTAAAAATTAAGCCCCTACTGGTATACCACTCAGAAAATCCTCGTGCCTTCAAGGCACAAAATATCACGAAGGATAGGCTCTCGGTATTTTGGAAGTCTAATGCTAAGGCCTGGGTCACGAGGACCATATTTATTGAGTGGATAAACGTCTGCTTCGGTCCTGCTGTCAAGAGCTTTTTAGAAGAGAACGATCTTCCACTGAAATGTCTCCTTGTGCTGGACAATGCCCCTGCTCACCCTCCTGGCCTTGAGGACATCATTCATCCTGACTTCTCCTTCATTAAGGTTCTCTATCTACCACCAAACACCACCCCTCTCCTCCAGCCTATGGACCAGCAAGTGATTGCCATCTTTAAGAAGCTTTACACGAAGCATCTGTTCGAAAGATGCTTCGAAGTGACTGAAAGCACTCAACTCATCCTCCGTGAATTTTGGAAGAGGTATTTTAACATCGTTCAATGCCTGAAGATGATCGACATAGCTTGGAATGAGGTTTCATAGCGCACATTGAACTCCTCTGGGAAGAAACTGTGGCCAGCTGTTGTAGCAGAAAGAGACTTTGAAGGTTTCGATCCCTCAACCGAAGACAAGGCTGCTCCTGAGGGTGATGTTGAGGAAATAATTTCAATCGGGAGGTCCATGGGGCTTGTTGTCGATGAGGCTGACGTCCATAACCTTATCGAGGAGCACAAGGAGGAGCTTATGACTAAAGACTTAAAGGAGTTGGAGGCAATGCAGTTGACGATCATTCAAGAAGAGCACAGCTCTAGTGGTGGCGAGGACGGGGGGGAGACTGAAGGAATGACATATTCAGAAATAAGGGAAGCTATCGGTTGGTATGAAAACCTTGCGAGTTTCATTGAAAAGAAACACCCAGAAAAACTTCACACAAGTCGTCTTATGCAGAATGTTAATGATAAGTGTACGAGTCATTTTAGGCATATGTTGAGGAATCGTCAGAAACAAGCTTCTTTGGATAGATATTTCTCAAAAAGAGAAGTGTCAGCAAAGACGATAATAGTGATTCCATCAAAAAAGCTAAAAAAGTAATTTTTTAAATTATAAAAAAGAAAATTGAAAAGAAAAATTCAAAAGACAAAAATAATGAAAAAAAAAGCATTTTTAATTTTAAGTGTTTAATAGTAAGAATAAATTTATTATTAAGTGTACATAACATGATTAGCATTGATACATTTTTATATCTACCGTCTCCTCGCCCCTCTGCCTCCAACCCACTACCAGCTCAAGTCACGTCACTCTAAAGGTAAGTAAGATTTAATTTTTCCTTTACAGTACTGTACAGTATATAGTTTTTATTTATCCTGTACATGTTATTTAATTATATACTGTACAGTACATGTATATTATATATAAGAATATTTTAGTACAGTGCTTACTATACCACTGTATTGTATTTTGTTACATACTAATTTTCAATGTTTTTACCAGGGGTTTTTCACGCATTAGCTATTCTATTACCCGCCATACCGACATTTTCACCCTACGATACCAACGGATTGATGTCGTATGGTGGGGGGCCTACTACATACATACATATATATATATATTTATATATATATATATATATATATATATATCTATATTGTCACACAATAGTAAAGGGTCCAGTTTAATTTATAGCAATGCTACTCTGGGAGATTAAGCAAAAGAATTAAATCAAAGGATTGATTCTATTTCGTGAATTAGTTTTATGATCTGCTTGGGCTACCAATCCTCATCGGTGATTTCAGAAGTTAAATTTTTATCCATATGTAATTATTTCTAAATTTTATTTTTTTGTAAATATGTGTGTTTGTTCATATACAGAAACATGTGTATATATATATATATATATACATATATATATATATATATATATATGTATATATGTATATATGTATATATGTATATATATATATATATATATTATATGTATATATATATATTATATGTATATATATTATATGTATATATATATTATATATATATATATATATATATTATATGTATATATATATTATATGTATATATATATATTATATATGTATATATATATATATATATATTATATGTATATATATATATTATATGTATATATATATTATATGTGTATATATATATATGTATATATATATATATATATATATTATATGTATATATATATTATATGTATATATATATTATATGTGTATATATATATATATATATATATATGTATATATATATATTATATGTATATATATATTATATGTATATATATATTATATGTATATATATATTATATATGTATATATATATATATATATATATGTATATATATATATATATATATATATGTATATATATATATATATATATACATATATAATATATATATATACATATAATATATATATACATATAATATATATATATATATATATATAATATATATATACATATAATATATATATACATATAATATATATATATACATATAATATATATATATATATATATATACATATATATATATACACATATAATATATATATATATACATATAATATATATATATATACATATAATATATATATATATATATATATACATATATAATATATATATATACATATAATATATATATACATATAATATATATATATATATATATAATATATATATACATATAATATATATATACATATAATATATATATATACATATAATATATATATATATATATATATACATATAATATATATATACATATAATATATATATATATATATATATACATATATACATATATACATATATACATATATATATTATATATATATATATATATGTATATGTATATATATACACATACATACATACATAAGACATGTTCATCTTTCATTCATTGACCTATTGCCACTGACTTCAACCAATGTCCCATAGATATTTTAGTTTGATTTATTTCATACAATAACATGCTGCTAAAACTGTTGAAACTGCTTGTTGGCTATTGTTTACTATTTACGAATATAAATCCCAGATCTAGAAGATGGTAGTTCCCATGAAGGTAATGGCAATATAACATTGATTTTGATTTATGGGGAATTCCATTGCAACCAACAATGCCGTATTTGAAGATACGATTGAATCGACTGTTGTATCTGCAATATATAGATTATTACCTCAAGAATTATTATTATTATTATCATTATTATTAAAGCATGCTGCTTTTCTAACTATGGTTGTAGCTTAGCAAATAGTAACAACAACAACAACAACAACAACAACTAATAATAATAATGATAATAATGATAATAATGATAATAATGATAATAGTAATAGTAATAGTAATAGTAATAGTAATAGTAATAGTAATAGTAATAGTAATAGTAATAGTAATAGTAATAGTAATAGTAATCGTAATCGTAATAATAATAATAATAATAATAATAATAACAACGTCAAAAAAAAATTGTGGAATAGGGCTGTAAAAATATGGTTTCAAAATCGAAGCAAAGGAATTTCATTAGGGTGAAGGAATTTTACGTGGTAGCTTATGTATTTTGAATTGTTCAGGTTTCCTTTGTAAAATATATTTCTTATTTTCCTAATTAAATTTAACTACAGCGAATAGACATTACCTATTTTTCCTTAATTGTTAAAATTTTTTACTCTTTTATAATAATTTTCTAATTATAATCACAAACAAGAAACAAATTGAGTGAAGTATTCATTACCTATCGTGCTTTAATTGTTACAAGGTTGTATTCTTTGCTGATAATTTTCTAGTTATTATAACAACCAAGAAACAAATTAAATGAAGGATTCATTGACTATCGATAATTGTTACAAGATTGTATTCTTTACTGGTAATTTTCTAATTATTAAAACAACCAAGAAACAAATTAAATGAAGGATTCATTGACTATCGATAATTGTTACAAGATTGTATTCTTTACTGGTAATTTTCTAATTATTAAAACAACCAAGAAACAAATTAAATGAAGGATTCATTGACTATCGATAATTGTTACAAGATTGTATTCTTTACTGGTAATTTTCTAATTATTAAAACAACCAAGAAACAAATTAAATGAAGGATTCATTGACTATCGATAATTGTTACAAGGTTGTATTCTTTACTGGTAATTTTCTAATTATTAAAACAACCAAGAAACAAATTAAATGAAATATCCATTGACTATCATTAATTGTTACAAGGTTGTATTCTTTACTGGTAATTTTCTAATTACTATAACAACCAAGAAACAAATTGAATGTAGTATCCATTAAATCTTACTTAATTGTTAAAAGTTTGTATTCTTTACTAGTAATCTTCTAATTATAATCACAAACAAGAATCAAACTAAATGAAGTAAAACGAAATAGTTACATCGTCTCATAATGTGGT
>NC_090748.1:94209863-94214863 GCF_036898095.1 Palaemon carinicauda
GGTCTAAATACAGACATTTTTTTAGCAAATATCAAAATGATTACTATCACAAACGATTTTTAGAAATGTAGAAGATAGGAATATGAAATCAAACATGGAGGCATGGGGTAGGGTAAAAGAATCTGTAAATGTTAAATTTTAGGTATTCTCTCAGGCCTACATGGCTGAGGATAAATCTTCTTAAAATTATTATCATTGTTATTAAAGTTGTTATTAATATTAACATTACTAAAATTATTATTATTGTTATCATTAAAACTTTTACTATTATTAAAATGATTATTATTATTAAAGTCATTGAAATGGAGAGATATTGAATTAAAAGCTCAAGATAAGAGACGACAAAGGTGAAATCTAAGGGAGGTCATTTGCGTCAATATGCGTAGGAGATGGTGATGATGATGCTGATGATGATGATGATGATGATAATAATGTTGATGATGATAAAGATTCTCCCAAAACATAAATACACTCAAACATTTAGTGTTGAAATATGTTTAAAACGGTCACAAGGACGATGAAAACTGATGAAGTCTATTTCATATATTTTATCAACGTGAAGCTACATGGACCATTAATCAGCTATAATTGAATATTAAAAGAGACTTTTAAGGGGAGAGGTTGAATAAAGCTGCTGGAAAGGGAAATCAAGGATTGTTAGTGTACAAGTTAGTAAGAATTGTAGTTCTTATTCATCTCTCTCTCTCTCTCTCTCTCTCTCTCTCTCTCTCTCTCTCTCTCTCTCTCTCTCTCTCTCTCTCTCTCTCTCTCTCTCTCTCATATAAAGTTGCTTTGTCCTTTCATCTTAATCCAATATTTTTTTACTCCGATTTTGTTCATTTCGTAAACCTTTCCTCCCGACCCAATCTTGGTCCTGACAATTTGCATTCAAATGGATTTTCGTTGAAAAAATCTTAGCCTTCATAATATTTGCCTGACGTTTTTTGTTTTTAAAAGTTCATTATTTTCGAAATAATAGCCTCTCTGAATGTATTATCAGTATCCCAAACTGATTTACTACGGATTTAAAAACCGTAAATATTTACTAAACGTCTTTTTATGAGTTCATTGATTTTCTTTTTAAATATAAATTTATTACAATCAAATATGTAATTATAAGAGCTAAATGCCTTAGAAGATCATGGCAAATATAAGTAATTTATGACAAGATGAATTTTCTTGGTTATCTAGTCTTGGATAGTGCTATAGCCTCTGTACCATGGTCTTCCACTGTCTTGGGTTAGAATTCTCTTGCTCGGGCACATTATTCTATTTTATTTCTCTTCTTCTTGTTTTGTTAAGTTTTTATAGTTTATATAAGCCATTTTTATTCTAATTTTACTCTTCTTAAAAATTTTTATTTTTCTTAGTTTCCTTTCCTCACTGGGCTATTTTCCCTGTTGGAGCCCCTGGGCTTATAGCATTCTGCTTTTCCAACTAGGGTTGTAGCTTAGCAATTAATAATAATAATAATAATAATGATAATAATAATAATAATAGTAATAATAATAATGATAATAATAATAATAACAATAATAATAATAATAATAATAATAATAATAATAATAATAATAATAATAATAATAATATTCTATTTATGCTAAATCTTCTTTTAAAGAAATTTCTTTTTTGTAATGCTAAAAATAGTATCAAATAAAAGTAAAACCTATAGTATACGCTGTCATTATTTTAAATTGTTCATATTAAGCTTACATTGACGGGGAATTTACCAGATTAAAACTTTATACAAGAGAGAAAACTAGATGAAAGTACGCATGCTGTAAAGGAATTTAATCAGGGACACTGGGCAAGTCCCGTAAGTGAATTACACTGCGAAAGCCTTAACTGCTTTGTATATAAGGCAAATGGTAGAAGTTATAATCTCGCTATCAGAGGGTCTCTGCCACGACAATTTTTACTTAAAATCGTTTATGTAATCTACAACAGATTTAATTTTTTTTAGTGATTGTTTGCTTTGTTCTACTGCAAAGTAAACCAAGATAAATTTCCAGATTTTCTTGCATGTGAAATATTTGGCAGTTGCCACTGGCGTATGGATTATTCGCTGAACTTTTAAGCTACAACAGTTTTCATTTTCTTTAGGGATTGTTTGCTTTGATCTACTGCAAAGTAAACGAGATAGCTTTTAAGATTTTATATTATCTAAAATATTTGAAGTTACCATTGGCGTATAGATTATATGCTGGACTTCAGGGAAAAGAGAATATAAAATGAAAAATTGACGATTAGATGTAATTATAGAGAAGCAATTACCTTTCTTGAAAAGACTTGACCAAGTGTAATACCTCTCGTTGGTATACGCTTAACGATCTCTGCATGAAGGACAAACATAAGCTTGCTTTTAATCATATATTTCTCGAGTTCAGATTTATGCTACTTGAGACGTTTAGATCCCTCGGCAATAACATGAAATATATTTTTAGTAATTATTAAGATTTTCAGACTAATGAGAACAATCGAAAAGATTACTATACTCGAGCTAGCTCACAACGACGGTAAACGGATTCAGTATACTTAATAAGTAAGGCAATTTTCTGCTGCTTGGTGAATCTGTCTCTCTTATATAAGATGAGAAACTATGCAGGCTAAGGAGTGCTTCCTACTGCCAAACGTCTCATGAAGATTTCCTTTGTGGGGCGTGGGGGCCTCTTTCCTGTACGTTTTTTATGTTGAACAGGCTAACATGAATCTTTTTATAGTTTATATATGAAATGACTGTTTTGGTGTTGTTACTGTTTTTAAAATATTTTCTTAATTGTCAATCATTTTTTATACCGTTTATTTATTTCCTTATTTCCTTTACTCACTGGGCTAATTTTCCCTGTTGGAGCCCTTGGGTTTATAACATCTGGCTTTTCTAACTAGGATTGTAGCTTAGGTGATAATAATAATAATAATAATAATAATAATAATAATAATAATAATAATAATAATAATAATAATAATAATAATAATAATAATACTACTACTAATAATAATAATAATAATAATAATAATAATAATAATGATAATAATGCTACTACTACTACTACTACTACTACTGCTACTACTACTACTACTACTACTACTACTACTACTACTACTAATAATAATAATAATAATAATAATAAACCTCCTGTGCTATCTCTTATACTGGATTAGTTACTGTTACAGGGTGAGCAGTACCTCGATGGAGCGCAGGCTATAATGGTTAGATGCCTAGTTGATAATTCATGTAGTGCCGACTAAGAACCCTATATTGACCCACTAAAGGCTCTCTCCTTCCTTTTCAACATCGCCAATAACATTCACCTCTCGATACCTAAACGAATCATCTCTTGCTTTAATTTTCAATAGCAAGTAATTAAGATACTCTTTGTTATCAGGTGTCTACCAGTCAATTACCACTGCACCAACTGGAAAAATAGTAATTTGCTATTCATAAGTCTTTTATTACCCCGCTGATATATAGTTGCAATTTTCAGAGTTGATGATCGGATGAGGGGAAAATAAAAGACAAACTTTGAAAGTTGTAATGTATGAATAAGTCGTTAAGAATGGTAACTATTAAGAACTACAACATTATTGATCATTATACATGGGAAGAAAATAAGAGGCCAAATGACACCAATTATAGGAAAGAATAAGTTGATGTGCTGAAGAACGTTATCATGATTATTATAGGTAGGTATTTGCCGGATCGTTATACGGTGGACTTAGTTTATTATTATCATTATTATCTTCATTAATAGCTAAATCCTAAACTTGGTTGGAAAAGCAGAATGCTATAAGCCCAAGGGCTCTAACAAGGAAAATAGACCAGTGAGGAAAGAAAATAAGGAAACATAGAATAGTATACCTGAGTGTACCCTTAAACAAGAGAACTCTAACCCAGGACAGTGGAAGACCATGGTACAAAGGCCATGCCCCTACTCAAGATTAGAGAACAATGTTTTGATTTTGGAATGTCCCTCTACTAGAATAGCTACTTATCATAGCTGAAGAGTCTCTTCTGACCAAAGATCAATTTTTTTTCCCTCACCGGGTAAGTTATGCATCTTAATATAATAAGATTCAAATATGAAAAAGGGGATCAAAGGTAAAAACATGATAGATGCTGCTTGAACAAAGATCTGGCAGTAAGTTTAGCTTACTAGAAGCGTTGTAAACGTTATAGAGGCTGTTAAAGGAAAGCTCTTGCAAATATTCTAACCTTCTGGGCATATACAATTCACGGAATAAAAGAATTCTGTGGAGTTGAATCTTTTTGTGGCTGTGTAGTTGAATCTTTTTGTGGCTATGTTTGAAAAAAGAGAGCTCGCTTCTCAGATAGACAAAGGGAACACACAATTGCTTCATAACGTTTGTTGCGTTTAATTGGGAAAGAATTTTCTTGGATCTGAATCCCTCCCCTTAACGTTTTGTTTATCAAACGTTATTTTTATAGAATGTGTAAGGCAAAAGAAAAAAATTTACACATAGTGCTTTGGAATAAACTTTTACATAGTAATGGACGGAATATTATTTTTACTGGGGTGTAACAATAACGAGCTGGGCATAAAAGTAAACAAGATCTCAGATTAAAGGAAATATTTGCTCGTAATATTTTCATTTATTATTATTGTAATAAAACTCCGTGTAATGATTGATTCATTGAATACTAATGTTCACATTTAATGTGTACTTTCAATTTGATTGTGATGAAACATCTAAAGGTTTGCAATAATATTATCCAACATACTAGAATTTTTTTCGCGTTATAATTTGTTACATTTTGACTAGAAAAAGGCGTTAAGATATAAAAAATTACCTTACATAGAGTACTCAACCAGTTGGTTTCCGAAAATGAAAATAAAGAATACCTTACTTTTTTTTTTTTTTACCAGATAAATATCAGAACTTTACCATCCAGAAACCATTTGCTACAATCAACGACAACCTAATGACCTTTGCTTTGGTATATGTATTTCGCTTATCTGCAATGCAGCATCCGAGTGCAT
>NC_090748.1:94219863-94222363 GCF_036898095.1 Palaemon carinicauda
ATCAAAAAATGAATATTCATCGTCGGTATGTGTTGGAAACATGTACTTGCACTATCGAACTGGTATGTGAGGACTAAAGCGGAGTTTACATGGTCGAAAGGTTCGTCGAACCCGGTTGTCAAAACTGGTTGTCGAACCCCATTGTCAAACTTGGTTGTCGAACCCGGTTATCGAACCTGCTTGTCAAACGGTTCGAAGAGGTGGAGTCAGTCACAAATGCATAAGGTTTGTGGACAATGAAGCTCTGCCTATAAAAGTCAGGCGAGCAAGAATATCACAAAATTTCAAACAGACTTATACCTGCAAAGGCAAGCTTAAACAGGTTCTATTATCAGTGCTTGGAAGAGCAAGAGATAAAAAAAGCAATAACGTTACAGTGTACAAGCGTGTATGAAGCATGTGCGGTACAGTAGAGACCATTACAATTTCTATGTGTAGATGCCAGAAAATCTCAAATTTATTAATTAATCAATCTTCTGTGTATAGCCCACTTGCCTTCTTTGAATCGGCCACTTTCTTCTAATTTTTGACCACCTGCTATAAGTGAAACTGTGTATTAATTTACTTACTTGTGTTATTATTCTAGTGACAATCTCCAGTGAAAAGATCTATGGATGATTTATGAAGGAATCGACGTACATCCTAAAAAAATAAATAAATAAAATAAATAAATAAATAGAAGAAAAAGGGATAGTTGCTCGACTGAGGTGAATAATAGCTAGGGGTGAATTATGTCACAGGCGTTGAAAATTCAACCCATAATGAATACTGATAGCTTATCATTATTCAATAAGGGTAACCCCTCTTTGAAGAATCCTCATTTAGAGCTAGATGCAAATTACTTTGCCACTCATTCTTGCTTATATCGTTACCTGGTAGATTCTCAAGAATGATATAACTCACTAAAGTCTTACTGAAATTATATCATAGAAGTATTTATCCACTGGTGAAAATATCTAAGAAAAAAATCTAAGTTATAACTAGAAAAAAAATCTCTTAAGTGTAACTGAAAACCTTGAAAAACAGTAAAAAAGTTGAAGAATGGCCAATGCGTTCAATTAAAGTGTCCGGTTTAGAGAGAGAGAGAGAGAGAGAGAGAGAGAGAGAGAGAGAGAGAGAGAGAGAGAGAGAGAGAGAGAGAGAGAGAGAGAGAAAGAGAGAGAGAGAATCTTCATTTTCCTATCTTGCAGCAATACATCCTTAGTTTTTCAGTTAATCTTTTCTTTGTTCCCCACTGACGTTTAGTGTTTCATAACTTCATTTTGTCCTTCTGTTTTATGTTTTCCCTTGAAATATTTGGCCTTAATTTTACTTTAATTTCAAACTTGATCAATGATAAATGTTGTTTATACTTTCTCGTTTTAAGAATTTTTACTCTTCTTTTGTTTAATAAAACATTCAACCATTATTACATTACCTTACCTTCATTTTCCATTCATAATACCCTCAATATAATATTCATTCTTCAGGGATTCTCTCGCCCTGGAGACCATATAATTCTATTTATATGAATGTAACAAAAAGTAGAAAGATAAATCCTGAGACACAGTTGACCACAAGATACAATGGTAATGTTTCGATTTATCACTCCAGGTGTTCTGGTTCAAAAGGAATAGGCCTAAGCTATTGTTCTCATTATAATCATCATCATCTCCTCCTACACCTATTGACGCAATGGGCCTCGGTTAGATTCCACCAGTTTTCTCTATTTTGAGCTTTTAATTCAATACTTCTCCATTTACCATCTCCTACTTCGCGCTTCATAGCCCTCAGCCATGTAAGCCTGGGTCTTCCAACTTTCCTAGTGCTGTGGAGCCTAGCTGAACATTATAATAAGGAAAATATTTCTTTTAATCTGTTTCACAAAAAAAGTAGATATCGATATGTAGTACTTCAAAGAAAAAAAATCTCCATTATATAACATAGAGGAAGTGTCTGGTTTTATATATATATATATATATATATATATATATATATATATATATATATATATATATATATATATATATATATATATATATATATATATATATATATATATATATATATATATATATATATATATATATATATATATATATATATATACAGTATAAAGGAATGGAAAGGGTTGAATCTGTGAGTGTATGTGCGCATACCTATCTAAATGTTTAGTTATCTTTTTTGACTGGTCACGTACACTACTTTAGAACACCATGTTATTATTTCTTTTATACATATGCAGTAGATAGACACTACAGTATCTAATAATTTTTTAAGTAGAGTATATGTGTACACACTTACACGCGCCCGTACAAATAAATTCCATTACATGTTTTAGAAGATCATTAGAGGGGAGTCCGACTAATGGAATGACAAGCAGATAAGTGAAGAGTTAAATAACCAAAAAAAAAAAAAAAAAAAAAAAAAAAAAAAAAAAAAAAAAAAAAAGACCAGGTAATTCTCTACTTCCACAACCAGATGATGAATCCCTATAAAGAGACCGAACACCCACACCAGT
>NC_090748.1:94227363-94232363 GCF_036898095.1 Palaemon carinicauda
TGCCTTTGAGTCGCAACCTTTCTCTCGGCCCATCACATTGGTGACCCCGGAAGTTGACTCGCTCCCACCGCCTTCCACCCCCACACCCCCTCGCCCCTCCATCGTTGGTACTATGGCGGACTCTACGGCAGTTGGCGCTGCGGCCGCCCCATTCAAACTTTCATCGTTTTCCAGCGGAGAGGTGTTTGCTTGGTTTCAGCGCGCAGAAGTCCAGTTTCGCATCAGGGGCGTGACTCGCTCAACCACCAAAGCAGATTATGTTCTCACGGCGATACCCGAGGACACCTTACCAGAAATATCTGACTGGCTTTGTGAACAAGGAGACACCCCAATAGCGTATGACGCCCTCAAAACATACCTTCTGCAGCAGTACTCACCGTCGGCCACTGCCCGTATAGCAAAGCTTTTTCAGCTCTCGCAACAACCGTTGGGGGACCAAAGGGCTTCGCTTGCCCTCAGGGAAATGACCAGTATCTCTCGCCTTCAACCTGCCGCAGACGGCTCTCCTCATGAGGTGAACCTACTTTGTGCCCTTTAGATACGCCGTTTACCCGGACCTATATGTGCTGCCATACCCGATGTCGATAGTTTACCCATAAAGGACTTGATGACCAAAGCCGACGCCCTTATGGACAGCCACTTCAAGACCTCCATCAACGCCTCCATCCCTGACGAAGAGGATGCCTATTCACCCTCAACCGAAGCTGACATGAATGCCGTAGGACATACATGCTTAACTCATGATGTGCCGAAGCAGCGACAAAGCCGCCACCACCCACCAATCGCTCGTGCCCCAACGAACGACTTCTATAGCCACTTACTACCTCCCATCCGCCGCAGTTTTACTACTACCACTTCAGATTTGGGGCAACTGCAAAGAAATGTGCCAAGGATTGTCAGTGGCCAAAAAACGTGTAAGTAGGCCATCGCTCGTGGCGGTGGCCTCCCGTGTTTCTAATCTTTTCTTTTTACAGGATGCAAGAACGGGCGTGCGATTTTCGGTAGACACGGGTGCTTGTCGTTCTCTTTTGCCAAGGAAACTCTTCAAGGCACGATGTAGTCTGTCTACATCTGCTGACATCCGCTTGGTAGCTGCCAACGGATCTGTGATACCCACCTACGGTTACGAGAACCTCACATTATCGTTCGGAAATGGTAAATTCAATTGGAAGTTTCTCGTTGCTGACGTCACATTGCCAATCCTCGGTGCGGATTTCCTCTTTCATTTCCACCTTCTGGTCGATGTCACCCACCGACGATTGGTCAACGCAGACTCGTACTTGTCGACACCTCTTCAACCCGGCCCCTCTAACCTCGCTCTCCACATCAGCGCAATCACGGATGCCTACGCCAACCTCCTCACGTCGTACCCAGAAGTTTTCCGTCCAGAACTTCGCCAAACACCCACGGTTCCTGCCAAGCACGGTATTTATCACCATATCAAGACGACGGGACCCCCAGTCTTTGCAAAATTCAGACGTCTAGCACTGGAATGATTGGCAGCTACCAAACAGACGTTCGCCGAAATGGAGACATCCAAAATTCTTGTAACTCCTTGTAACTCTCTCTCTCTCTCTCTCTCTCTCTCTCTCTCTCTCTCTCTCTCTCTCTCTCTCTCTCTCTCTCTCTCTCCCTTTGTTTAAATTGCCGCTAAAATAATATACGGAAGTTTCGCTTCTATGATGATGAAATTAAAAAAGGGAAAATTGTATCAAAACCCGAACAATGTAGATAACTCTAGATGCCAAATCTTTCATTAATTTCTTCCTCAGCGTGTTAGTTCCATCTTATCTCTCCCCTCATAAGAGTTAAAATTCCACGCAATTTTTGGTCTATCGATACTCAGCCATTCAATTTATTACAAAGGCAGGGAAGTGGTCCGTCCTCCCTCAGTAACACCCTTCTCTCTCTCTCTCTCTCTCTCTCTCTCTCTCTCTCTCTCTCTCTCTCTCTCTCTCTCTCTCTCTCTCTCTCTCTCTTTGTTCAAATTGCCGCAAAATGAAATATACGGAAGTTTCGCTTCCAATATGATAAAAATCAAAAGGAAAAATTATATCACGAACAGAACAATATAGATAACTCTAGATGTGAAATCGTTCATTAATTTCTTCCTCAGCGTGTAGGCTCCATCTTATCTCTCTCCTCATAAGAGTTAAAATTCCTCGCAAATTTTGGTCTATCGAAACTCAGCCATTCAATTTATTGTGAAGATAAGGAAGGAGTCCCTCCTCCCTCAAACCGCCTGCCTCTCTCTCTCTCTCTCTCTCTCTCTCTCTCTCTCTCTCTCTCTCTCTCTCTCTCTCTCTCTCTCTCTGTCTTGAGACTATTGTATACGCTGATATATGAAATTATATAATATTACGTTGGCCCTAAGATGGCATCAGTCTATGTATTAACGTATGTGTATGATAATTTCTCCAATGTTATTGTATATGTTTACCATCCCCATTTATTACCCTTATCACATCAACTGAGGCTATATCAAATGTCATAGTGATGTCTTAATTTTTTTGCTGAGAACAAACATCCTTTTCTGACGTGTAAACATTGTGTACATACCCTTACGACTTGAAGATGAGATATTTGATTGTCGTTAACATTATTGATATCGAAGCTACAACCCATTTTGGAAAAGCAGAATGCTATAAGCCCACGTGCTCCAACAGAGAAGGTAATCAAATGAGGAAAGGAATCAAGAGAATAGCTGATGAATTTTATACAAGTAATTGATTGAAAATTGAATAACATTTCAAAACTAAAGCAAATATGTAGTGGTTTACTTCCTTTCTTTCAAGTAAGTGATTGAAACTCACTATTAAATAAACAAGACTTTACTTTGGGTAGAAAGTAGGAGAAACTTATGTTCCACCAGTTGCCATCAATGAATTATATATGTTTGTATAGTAAAGAGATAGTATGGTTTGAACTTTTTTGTTTTTAATCGAGTTCTGATAATGGTGTCATGCATATATATATATATATATATATATATATATATATATACATATATATATAATATATATATATTTATATATATATATATATATATATATATATACTATATATATATATATATATATAATATATATATATATATATATATATATATATATATATATATATGTGTGTGTGTGTGTGTGTGTGTGTGTGTGTGTATATGTATAGATATATACACGCACATATACAGTATATATATACATACATACATACATACACACACACACACACACACACACACATATATATATATATATATATATATATATGTATATATATATATATATATATATATATATATATATATATATATATATATATATATATTCATAAACATAGAGATTATAAATATATATATTTACACATTCATATATATGTATATGTATATATATATATATATATATATATATATATATATATATATATATATAATATATATATATATATAATATATATATGAATATATATAATATAAATATATATATATATGAATATGTATATATATATATATGTATATATATATATATATATATATATATATATATATATAAACATAAATTTAAATGTATATATTTACGCCACACACACACACACACACACACACACACACATATATATATATATATATATATATATATATATATATATATATATATATATATATATATATCTATATATCTATCTATATATATATATATATATATATATATATATATATATATATATATATTTATATATATATATATATATATATATATATATATATATATATATATATATATATATATATATATATATATATATATATATATATATATATATATATATATATATATATATATATTAATATATATATATATATATATGTGTGTGTGTGTGTGTGCGTGTGTGTGTGGTGTATAGATATATACACACATACACACACACACACACACACACATATATATATATATATATATATATATATATATATATATATATATATATATATATATGTGTGTGTGTGTGTGTGTGTGTGTGTGTTATAAAAGTATAACACATATTTAACACATATATAACATGAATCATGCATATGTCTAATGGGAGAAGACTCTGTGTATATAATAATTTCGAATCTAGTTCAGATAATAGAGAAATAAACGCAATTAATGAACATAATACAAAATAGCAATCAAGTACTGAAGACACTTTCTCTTGGGTTACCCAGAAATACTTACACACAACTATAGTCTCTGGATTGTGGTCAGTAACCAGCTTCATTGAGACTCTTTTATCATGGAATTTGCTTGCGCCTGCAGTGAAACCCTCATAAGACTTCCAGGGGTTCTGGAAGCCTTTCCCAGATGAAAGGATTTGAAGCTATTTTCCATGGTTATAGAGTGATATTATTGATAATGGTGAATATTGTGGGCTTTTGTGTGTTGTATTTTATGCAGTATTAATGTATAATCAGTAAATTACTGTATAATAATTTTCTTATTCCCTTTTCTCCCTGAGGCTATTTTCTCTGTTGGAGACGTTGGTCTTATAGAATCTTGCCTTTCCAACTTACGGTTGTAGCTAAGCAAATAATAACAATGAAAGGATAATTTATAATAATAATGATAATAATATTATACGATACAGTGATTATAATTTTAATTCTTTTGTGAAGCTTTGGCAGTTTCTTCCTGGTTCTGTTTCCCTTGGGTCATGAATTTAATTTTGTTTACCAGACGATATATATACTTAATTAATAAGGAAATGTATAATTTATTCTTTATTTTTTTCTGAGCAACAAGTAAGTAATTAAATGCTTTTTGGAAGGTGTGGTTTTTTTTATTATTCTTTTTTTTTTTGGCTCTTCAATTTTGGGATGGTTAAAATGTAAAGTTTTCTAAGATTTGAATTATTTAATACAGTCAGGTGACTTTACCGTCTTACTGCCACTGCTTTTTAGATTTGAATAAACTTACATTTACTTAAGTTCCTTCTTATATCCAAATTTAGAAATAGAAATTCTT
>NC_090748.1:94254863-94259863 GCF_036898095.1 Palaemon carinicauda
CCAGTCTCTAGGGCATTGCCCGGCCACTATATGAATGACCTTTAAACCGTTAACCTTATTAACACTTCGGATGTGATCGATGCTGATTTAATAAATGCATATGTTCCGATTGATTTTCTTGTTTATGGAATTCCAATATGCTCGAATACTATCAAAGTTACCAGCATATATGAATTAATCATTTATAATTTTTTTTGTGATTAATCTTAAAAAACTGTATCCAATTTTACTTATTTGCGAGCCATAATGTTTACAGGCAAATAAACAATAATTCATCATAGGTTTCACTTTCCCAATGATCAATAATTTCCATAATCAAATTAACTGGTCAGCATTTGCATATGATTAGCGAAGCCCTTTTTAATGAATAATCTACAGGTACTATTTTGATAATGACCCCGATAATGAACATTTCAATTAAAACCCCGAATTGATGTGAGGAGAATTAGTATTATTCTAGAATTATTTCCATAAAATCCGAGATTATTTACATTTTTATATTTTATCATTTTTTTTTTAAATTATGGTAGCACATAATATTAATCATCTTTTAAGAGGTAAAAAAAGATTTATTCATTTCTATTGAAGTTTGATATGATGATGTGACTCTTGAATCACTATGTCATTCTTTACTATATTAAGATTATTAATATTATTATCGTCATCGTCGTCATCATTATTAAAGGTTTAAAGATTGAAAGGTTTAAAGGCAACTCATGAATAACAAGGGCAAGGGGTAGTGAAATTGCCTTTTCGACTTGGACAATGCCCTAGAGACTGACCATACATACATATGATCAGCGCCCAAAGACCCCTCTCCACCCAAGCTAGGACCAATGAGGGCCAGCCAATGGCTGCTGTTGACTCAGCAGATAGACCTATAGGTTCCCCCAGAACTCCCATCCTTAGCTCACAAGGATGGTGAGGTTTCAACGACCAAAGGAACTAACGAGTTTCAGCGAGAATCTAACCCCAGTCTGGCTTTCGCCAGTCAGGGGGGTTCTTATTGGCAAGGTGCATTCGTCATTGTTCCTTCACCTTCTGGTCGGACATCTGTCGTCGGACCCTCCCAGTCTTGTCTGTTTTCAAACATTTTGAACGTTACTTTTTCGGTGACCTGACATACTAAGCGCTGATACACTGGTGGCCGGAAATAAACGCTTTAGAAGCCCACTTTAAAAGTCTATCATAATAACAAGATGAAGTAATAATGGCTAGACAGCAAGACTGGGATCGGAGAGTGTCTGAGACAAAGTCTTATTTCTTAAACTGCAGAAAAGTAAGGAAACGCAACAATTGCATAAGGAAATAGAAAGTTGGGTAGCAAGAGAAGACAATGAAAATGGGAAGAGCAATAAAGTAAAAGGCATAACGATGGGGTCATTCTTCAGAAGAAAGCCGCATAAAAAAAACCTTCTGTCCTTTTATAGCGTATTTTCAATGAATATGACCTTATTTTATTGAGGAAAAGCTATCCTAACCCCGTTTCTGAGCCTACAAGCTTGGAGGACCCCAACTGAGAATCTGGGGTTTAGGGTGAGGAGATACAAAGATCTAGTTCTTTGGAGTAATAATAATCATCAGAAATACATGATAAACAAGATATCCAGTTAGTAAAATATATGACTCGTGTAACTGGCATGAAATTAAAGTATCGTAACTGTCTATGACTCACTTCACGTCCTTCTAAAAGCTTTTGCTCCGCCGTGGCTCGCATCGCTTGCAAATAAACATAATCTCACTACTCCTAAGTTCTGGCAAGCGGTACATGTTGAGTTGTGCTGACAAGTCCCATGGATCATTATATTGGGGTTATTTTTTACTGTCTTGATATCAGCAATACCTATACACTGAACGGAGAGCAATTTCATCATAATCAATTGCCAACACAGATAAAATTAAACTCAATTTCGAAATAGATTGCACTTCCCTATTGGATGCGTCTTTACATGATATTGGTCAAGTTTAAACTGAAGGGGAGGCGGGATGGCGGAAAAATACTTCATATTATTGTGTGTCACCAGCTTAGCACTCATTAAGCATACAGAGAAAATGCCAAACTAGCCAGCACTCATCCATTTCTTAAAGCGAATTTCAGTTTAGCTAGCAATTAAAGTAACATATTAAGAGAAAAATGCCAAAGTAGCCAGCACTCGTCCATTTTTATAGCGAATTCCAGATTCGCTATTAATTAAAGTATCACATTAACCGGAAAAAATGTATAGGGTACTTACCATAATGCTATGGCGTGGGAGGATATGATAATGCCGCTTCTAATAGAAAATAATGCTAGCGTATTTTGTAATCTTTGTAGAAAAGCTTAAAATAGGCTGCAGATAAATATTCAACCCCGTTGTGTTTCCAGCGTCCATACTTTAGGACTAAGTCTTTATATCCCTCCACCTTCTTTCTATTGCACTTGTGTGCGCACGGGTCACAGGATCCACGAATTTTATGGAGTAGTTCACTTGCAAGTGTTGGTATCCGAACTCATGCAAACAACTATAATCCTTCCAGGAGTTGCTTAAGATTGTCGTACTAGGCTTAATAAATTCTTGTATAATAGGCAGCAATGTTTCTGCTGACATAACCTTCACTGGAACTAAAAATCATTCTCTTGCTTCACGGGGTATACCACCAAACACCCATCAATAACCCTACCAACATTGTATTTGCTCTTCCCAAATTTAGATTCATCGATCTCAACAGTTGGACCGGCACCAGTAATCTTACCACTATTCCTTAAAGCCCAACTTAAAAGGACCTTTCCGCAAAATGAAACTAAATCACATATTGTTGCTTGTAAAATCTGCAATATCCTCTTCTGCCATGTTATAAGAAAAGAATAGGAGTACGCCATAACTTAACAAACTTCAAATTAACTTCAAATCCAATGTGAGATTTTTCAAACTAAATTCCTTTAGACAAGGAAACACTAAAACTACACCGCTTACTCTAACGTTCTAAAGGCGTTTCTGTTGTAGTCGATCCTACAAATAACTCCACAGCACTCGTAACACTTTTCCTTAAGAATTAAGTTATGCTTTTGAGCACATCCATCCACTAGTTCAGTACCACCACTAGATAAATAATGTTAGAATTCGCCAATACCAACATTGCACCGCACATAATCCGTTAGAATTGGGTCTTTGTCAAAACTAACGCCAGGACCAGCCACTGCCTCTGACAATGCTAAAACACCCTTCAATATTGGAAGTATTCAGTCAAACAAGGATACTAGCGGACGTTAAATAACTATATTACTCGGCTGAAATCCTAATAAAACTTGGTTTTCGACTGAAGTTGTTCGTAATGGGTTATGAAGCTATTACTTTACTTACATATTACTTTAAGGGATGATTATCTGGTTCTGTACAGCAGGGGAACCATACTCTCTGCTGGACCTCCGCAATCGTTTTATGATGTTCATTCGGATCCATTTAACATTTCACAATGGGTATTGATCTGATTTGCTCACTTACTGTTAGATCATCACTATCGAAACACTCGCAGAATAAGAACGTCTTCAGTTTCCTCTTGAAAGCCTTATTGTCTTCAATTATTCGGATGTCTCGTGGGAGCTTATTATACAGTAGAGTCTCGGGGCTGCATAATTAAAGGCTCTAGAGCCTACAGTAGACATGTATCTACGTTTTAATAGTTTGATGTCACAGCTCACAGCCAATAACCTGTAATTGTAACTGCTATTATTTATGTAAGGAAGTAAGATAATGATCTCATTAAAATCAAACATTACCGTAGAGGAAAAGTTCGAGGTAAAAATTTATCAATCTCATTTAATTCCGCCTTGTTCAATCTCCCATATAATGACTATACCTTTCATATAGCTTTTCACATGCTCTTTCTATGTAGATGATAATTTTTTTCATATCGAGTGTGAATTGCCTCTGAAGTTTTACCAAAGGCACGGATAAGGGTAAAAGAAATGCTGCAAATAACCTACAGCAATGTCTACAGTGTACCACGTGAGGTGGACTGACGGCAATAACAGCCAGCGGACGTAGGAGCTAAAGTGACAAGTAGCTTGGCTAGCAGTGATAATAATAATAATAATAATAATAATAATAATAATAATAATAATAATAATAATAATAATAATAATAATAATAATAATAATAATAATAATAATCAAATGCACTTCTCCACAACACTCCCCTTCCCCCATGCAAGGGTCAATAACGAAGGAATATATAGGAACATTAAAACTGCTCATTGTTACTCTGACAAAACAAATTATAAGCAGATAATTATTGTATTATATTTACATAGTCCTGGTATTAATGGCAAAAATAGGAATCTTAGCGCTGAGTATTAATGATAAATAAATAAATAATACATGAAATCTACTATTTTATCTTCTTTCGGATAAGTATCGACAACAAGAGTTTGAGAAGTGAATTGATATACGCAAGAAGACATCTTTCCTTTTGGATATAAATTACTTTTGGGTATAAATTTCTATCTATTAATCTAATGCCTATCTATCAACTAATTATACTAGGAGAATTGGCATGTCACTTTAGTAGTTTTTAAAACAATAACTTTTTTTAATAAGATAAACTTAGTTTTAAGAATAAAACATAACCTTTCAATGGCATCGCGTTAGAGAGACCCAGGAATAATATTCTTACTGTATTTGATAACAACTTCTCTCTCTCTCTCTCTCTCTCTCTCTCTCTCTCTCTCTCTCTCTCTCTCTCTCTCTCTCTCTCTCTCTCTCTCTCTCTTAAATTCATAAGCTTTATTAACATGAAACGTAATAGTATTTATTAGAATGCTCTTAAACATTCCTGGAGAATTTTGAATCCTTGCCAATGTGGTTTAGGGGAGGAAGAAAGAAAGTCCATAATCTTGATAATAATGGAGAGGGTACTCTAATTCAACTATTCTATATTGATTAAAAGGTTTGACTACCTGAATAACATCTTAAAAGTGTCATTCTTTACTGCTATTTCACCGCTCTAAACGAATTACAAATC
>NC_090748.1:94264863-94272363 GCF_036898095.1 Palaemon carinicauda
AGGGGGATGTCCGCCCTGATAGCAGGAAGGGGAATTCCCGCCCTACCAGCGAGAAATGGGGAGCCCCTCCCTGCCAGGGGGAAGGGGGAAACCACACCCGTCCAGCAGGAAAGGGAGAGATCCACCCTGACAGTGGGAAGGGGTGAGTCCCGCCCTGCCAGCAAGAAGGGGGGAGCCCCAACCTGTCAGCAGGAATGGGGAAACCCCACCCTGCCAGTAGGAAGGGGGAGGCCCGCTCTGCCAGCGGGAAGGGGGAGCCTCACCCTGCCAGCGGGAAAGGGGGAGCCCCGCCCTGCCAGTGGGAGGGAGGAGCCCCACCCTGCCAGTGGAAAGGAGGAAACCCCTCCCTGCCAACAGGAAGGGGGGAGCCCGCCCAGCCAGCGGTAAGGGAGAAGGCCCGCCCTTCCAGAAGGGAAGGGGAGCCTCGCCCTGCCAGCGGGAAGGGAGGAGCCCAGCCCGGCCAGCGAGAAGGGGGAAGCCAAGCTCTGCCAGCAGGAAGGGGGAAAATCCACCCTGCCACCGGGAAGGGGGGAGCCCCATCCTGCCAGCGGGAAGAGGAGAGCCCAACCCTGGCAGCGGGAAGGGGGGGAGCCGCGCCCAGCCAGCTGGAAAGGGGGAGCCCCACCCTGCCAGCGGGAAGGGGGTAGCCTCACCCTGCCAGCGGGAAGGGAGGAGCCCTGCCCTGCCAGCGTGAAGGGGGGAGCTCTGCCCTGCCAGCGAGATTGGGGTGTCCCGCCCTTCCAGCGGGAATTGGGGAGCCCTGCCCTGCCAGCGGGAAAGGGGGATTCCTGCCCTACCAGCGGGAAAGGGTAGCCCCGCCCTGCCAGTGGGAAGGGAGGAGCCCTGCCCTGCCAGGGGGAAGAGGGGAGCCCCACCGTGCCAGAGGGAAGGAGGAGCCCCACCCTCCCAGCGGGAAAGGGGTAACCCGGCCCTGCCAGTGGAAAGGGGGGAGCTCCAGCCTGCCAGCAGGAAGGTGGAACCCCGCCTTGCCAGTGGGAATTGGGAAAACCGCCCTGCCAGCAGGAAGGATGGAGCCCCGCCGAGCCAGTGGGAAGGATGGAGCCCCGCCTTGCCATTGGGAGGGGGGAGCCCCGCCATGCTAGTGGGAAGGGGGAACCCCGCCCTTTCAGCGGGAAGGGGAGAGCCCCGTCCTGCCAGAGGGAAGGTGGAGCCCCGCTCTGCAAGTGGGAGGGGGGGAGCCCCGCCCTGCCAGCGGGAAGGGGGGGGTGCCCCTCCTATTCAGCAGGAAAGGGGGAGGCCCTCTTGGTCAGCGGGAAGGGGAGAGCCCTGCCCTCCCAGCAGGAAGGGGAGAGCCCTGCCCTCCCAGCGGGAAGGGGGGAGATCTGCCCTGCTAGTGGGAATGAGGAAGGCCCTCCGGGCTAGCCGGAGGCAGGCAGCCATGCTGAGCCAACAATATAGAGTTCCTATATCTAGCTTTTTTTTTTAAAAATCGTGAAGACCTTGTGGAAATCGCTAACAGGCTCCAAAAAGTCTTCAAAAAGTCTTCAGAACTCCTCAAACTCCTTGTTCAACTCCAATTTTTCTTGCGTCATTAATAGGAAAGTTGAATGCTTTCCTGTCAGAGCTCCAAAAGATTTTTAGTCTCTCTGTTAGGATAAATATGGAAAACTAGTGCATTCTCAAATGTATGTATGGATATATATATATATATATATATATATATATATATATATATATATATATATATATATATATATATATATATATATATATATATATATATATAAACGTGTACAGGAACTATCAACATTATGTAGCATTTATGGTAAGCAAGCATCCCCTAAAAACCTACGAAAAATAAAAATAAATAGAAATTTTCCTAATTTGACAGTAAGTCCATAATGCAATGTTATTTTGGACTGGGAAACGCTTTTGCAAATCTAATTTCTTAAGCATAAATTGACGTGCATATTATATGTTAAAATAATGTCTCATGATTATCAGAATATCCTTTTTTTCAGTGCTTGCTTCGTTTCCATTTTACTTGTAAATAGATCAGCCATTTCACAATTCAGTTATGCAGGAAAAGAATAAGGGGAAGGTATTATTTTTCTACTATGGCTAAGAGGTTAAGCATTATGCTTGAGTTGAAACTACCGAAAGAATAAACATCGTCAATATTCTTGTCTTATTGAACATTAATTCAATCAATGTAAGATTAGAATATATTTGGTAGACGTAAGTTCTCCATAACGATACCATTCCTTTCAGTAGTGTTTTATCGTAGTCCCCTTACCATGCTGATAATAATAATAGGTACGGTTGTGGCGGCCTGGTGGTAGCGTCCTCACCCGGTGATTGCAAGACTGGGGTTCGAGTTCCGCTCAAACTCCTTAGATCCTTTGCTCGATGCAACCTCACCATCTTTGTGAGCTACGGATGGAGAGTTTGGGGGAGCAGATAGGTCTATCTGCTGAGTTATCAGCAGCTCAAATTTGTTAGTTCCTTTGGTCACTGCAACCTCACCATCCTTGTGAGATAAGGATGGTGGGTTTGGGGTGCCTATAGGTTTATCTGCTGAGTCATCAGTAGCCATTGCCTGGTCCTCCTTGGTCCTAGCTTGTGTGGAGAGGGGCTTGGCGCTGATCATATGTAATATGGTCAGTCTCTGGGCATTGTTCTGCTTGGTAGGGTAATGTTACTGTCCCTTGCCTCTGCCATTCATGAGTGGCCTTTGAACCTGGAAGTCAGGTAAACCATCTATTCGCACGAATTAGATTTACTTTGCAAAATATTTTCGAATAGATTTGTATTTCTATAAAAAAATACTAAAGAAGACCAAACGACTCTTAATCAGAGCTTCCTTTTCACACAAAATGTCCCGAAGACACTTTTAGGTGACGGCCATATATCCTGCTGCTCCTCATAAATCGGGAGAAGGGCTCCGCCTACTGGCAAGATCTCGAACTTCTTTTTTCTCTCGTTTTCCTGATTCTTATGACATTTCTTAAAGAATCAGTTATGGTTTTCATGTCTTTTTTTTTCCTAGCTATGATATAGCCTTGGTTAACCGTTCCAGTTATGTATGTTTTAAAAAACATCTTCAGTTTTCATACGTCACTTATCCATCATATATAAAACTGGAAAATTGAAAAGAGGAAAAACTATTAAAACGAAGGGGGGAAGCTATTAGTCAAAATTATATAAAACTTCAACCAAAGGTCAAGTTGAGAAATTTTTTTCTGAAGTATTTCGATGAAAGTTTTATTTTGAGGAAAATTTTTATTTTGAGGAAAATTTCATTTTGAGGAAACTTTTATTTTTAAGGAAAATTTTATTTTCATTCGTATACAAACAAAAATATATTTAGAAAAATTCGCTTAGAATTTTCTGCAGGCTTAATCGGTCCTTTTAACAAGTCTTAATATTAGTTTTTAACGATAACGTCAGAGTAATATCACAATTAGGCTTATATCGAGTTGAGATCTTTTTGACCTACGAACTGCAGAATTGTAAGAACACGGGGCCAAGCAATCTACAACAACAACAAAAACAACCTCTTCGAGAGTGTTTATTTGTCCTTATTTCTTGATAATTCCTAGCTGGTATGAAAACCTTGCATTGGTTTCAGTTTATTCTTTTTTTAATTAAGAAAAAACGGATGTGATGAAAAATTATTCTGATTTTACGTTCAAGTTTATATATATATATATATATATATATATATATATATATATATATATATATATATATATATATATATATATATATATATATATATATATATATATATATATATATATATATATATATATATATATATATATATTTGTTCAGTGGCTACTCTCCTCTTGATAAGGTTAAAAGAGACTCTCTAGGTATGGTAAGCAGCTCTTCTAGGAAAAAAGCACTAAAAAATCAAACCATTGTTCTCTGGTCTTGCATAGCACCATGCCCTCTGTGCTCTGATCTTTCACTGTCTTGGAGTAGAGTTCTCTTGCTTGAGGGTACACTTGGGCACGCTATTCTATCTTATTTCTCTTCCTCCTTTTTTTATTCAAGTTCTTATAGTTTATATGTGAAAGATTTGTTCTGATGTTGTGGCTGTTCTTGAAATATTCTACTTTAATTGTTAATTACTTGTAATTTCCTTTCCTCATTGGGGTATTTTCCCTGTTGGAGCCCTTTGGCTTATAATAATCTGCTTTTCCTACGAAGGTTGTAGCATAGAAAGTAATAATAATAATAATAATAATAATAATAATGATAATAATAATAATAATAATAATAATAATAATAATAATAATAATAATAATAATAATAATAATAATAATAATAATAATAATAATAATAATAGTAAAGTTAACACTTTAGTAGAAAGTGTTCTGAGAAAGGTGTCACTTCGTTAACTGAAATTTAGTAATACCACATTATGCAAGTACTTAATAAAACATGGATTTGACCATAGAGCCATTATATATAAGCGTGTACTTAAGGAAACAGAACATATACTGAGAAGAGAGAGAGAGAGAGAGAGAGAGAGAGAGAGGAGAGAGAGAGAGAGAGAGAGAGAGAGAGAGAGAGAGAGAGAGGGGGGGGGGGAGCCTGTATTTATCCATCAATCCATCTATCTACACTATCTGTTTGATTACTGGTCAATAAGTAAAGGTTTGAGAGGGTGCACTTCTCCAAATTGAGGTGTACCAGGGACTCCTGTGTACAACTGTACCTAGAAAGTAAAAAAAATCAGACCTTACTACACTCAATTTTTTATAATGAGGCGCATTTGCACTTACTCGCAGCGGTGCCCTTTTAGGTCGGAAAAAGTTTCCTGCTATCTGATTGGTTAGAATTATCTTGTCCAACCAATCTGCGATCAGGAAACTTTTCCGAGCTAAAAGGGCACCCCTGCGAGTCGGTACAAATCTGCCTCACTAAAACGAATTGACTCTAGTGCACAATCAAAACGGGAAACCTCGACGAGGTAATCCTCATCCTGAGTATGTGAAACTATTCAATTACATATTCAGAACTATAAAAGCACTCTGAGAAGGCAGACCTCCGTCACGACAGCATATTTATCGAAACCAGCTTGCCTTTCCAAGAATCAATTTAGACCGTAGGAGTATTTGAAGTCTGTGTGACAATCATGTGTGAAATTGGGGTTAAAGTTATGTTTCATACAGTTGACCTTTTGCCTGACCTTCACCATGACCTTTGACCTAGGACTTTCAAAATTAAATTACTTCCACGTCTTAACATAATAATTAATTCCTGAAAGTTCCACTACTCTAAGAGTAACATTGTGGCAAGGAAGTTGTTCACAAACAAACAGACAAACCGGACAAACAGCAGCTAAAACATAATTGCCCAACTTGGTTGGTGGAGGTGAAGATATTCTCTCTCTCTCTCTCTCTCTCTCTCTCTCTCTCTCTCTCTCTCTCCTCTCTCTCTCTCTCCTCTCTCTCTCTCTCTCTCTCTCTCTGGAATAGACGTAGTGTCTGAGATAAACTACCTTTACTTTGTCAAATATCTCAATAACGCTCAAACAAATACTACAACATTTCTCAATTTCTCTCGTTCTGAAGTTTCAAAATTTCTTTTGTTATTCATTGTATTATTTGAAATATACTTCGACTAAAATTAGAGATATTTCCTAGGAAGGGGATATAGAATATTTTGTGATTCGTTATTTTGTAAATGCTCGTATAAAATAAATGATTTTTTTATTTATTTACAGAAAACCCAGCAAAGAATAAAAAAAAAAAAAAAAAAAGATGATACACAATGGATTAATTCTTGGAAAAGGGGATTTTGAACAAATAGAATCGGGTGTATTCAATAAGCTTCTATATAAATGATTAAAAGAAAATAAATAAAAGACACCGAAAGGAGATAAAAATTCGAATAAAAATCATTCAAAGAGACGGCTTTATATTCTCCCACTCACTTCCTTTAACATGAAGGGAAATGAATATACAAATGAATGAATAGATGTATAAGCATATGACTCAATAAAAAATAAAAAAAGACTTACCCTAACCAGATGGAATTGTCTAGTCTAAGATCTTGTTGAAAATATGCTGTACATATTACCGTTTGAAAGATATCTGCCCTAGAGCGTGAAGGACTGAAGAACTTTGAGACAGAGCGATAGACCATAAAGTGAGCGAATAAGAGAGGATATTTTACATATATTTATATATATACACACACACACACACACACACACACATATATATATATATATATACATATATATATATATATATATATATATATATATATATATATATATATATATATATATATATATATATATATATATATATATATATATATATATATATATATGCAGAGAGAGAGAGAGAGAGAGAGAGAGAGAGAGAGAGAGAGAGAGAGAGAGAGAGAGAGAGAGAGAGAGAGAGAGAGAGGTTGCAAACACTTCAAGAAACTATCGATATTAAGCGGATCTCGAACCCTAATCCAGCAGATCAACAGACAGAGACGTTTCCAAAATGCTAAGAAATAAATCTCAATTTAAGATCGATCATAATCAACTGGATGGAATTACTCTTTTCCAATATGGATGTTTCAAAGTCAATCGCCATGTGGAAATTATGATTTCAGAGATCCCCCATCGACTACAATTAATGTGGCCTAATGAATTAACGAACCCTGGTTATTCATGATATTAGATTTGATTCGGAGTGTGGTCGGAACTACGTGTTTGGAAAATACATAATATCTATATTTAGATACATAGGGTCAAGCTTTTGCATATTTGGAAATTTATTTACAAAAAAAATTAAAATCTAGAATGATTTAGGGTAATAATAGGTATAATATTAATGTCATTTCTAAATGGTTCACACTCTTTCATTGAAGAGAAACGCAATTACATATTGAAAAGACCTACAATAGTTTTAAGAAGACATTGTAAAGTCGTATGTAAACCACTGTGTAATTTCTGTATAGTTCAGCTGTGTTTCTTAATTACTCACCATCTCACACTTAAGGTTTAAAGGTTTAAAAGACGTTCATGAATGGCAGAGGTAAGGGATAGTGACAATGTCCTAGAGACTAGTCATATATATATATATATATATATATATATATATATATATATATATATATATATATATATATATATATATATATATATATATATATATATATATATATATATATATATATATATATGTATATATATTTATATATATACATATATATATATATATATATATATATATATATATATATATGTATGTATATATATATATATAATATATATATATATATATATATATATATATATATATATATATATATATATATATATATGCAGAGAGAGAGAGAGAGAGAGAGATTACAGACACTACAAAAAACTATCGGCCTTCAGCGGGTCTCGAACCCTAGACCAGTAGATCAATAGACGGGTACGTTTCCAATAGACTAAGAAATAGACCCAAATTTAAAATCGATCAAAAATTTATGCTGTTGGGTTTAGGTGACGTCATCTATGGGCATATATCGATG
>NC_090748.1:94277363-94297363 GCF_036898095.1 Palaemon carinicauda
ACACCCGTCGTAAATATTACGAGATTTATGAAACCCATTTAGCTCTCGAATTCTTTCGGTAGAGATGAATCTCTTCCACCAGAAGCTATTTCCTCCTCACTCCTCAGGAATTCCTTGAGATTCAAAGCATAAATCTGAAGGGAAATGAAGCAACATCTTGATATAGAGATGAATATCCTCATTAGGTATTAAGAAGTGCCACCCTTTCACACTTCCTCTTCCTCCATCGTCTCCCGCTTTCTCCCTCTCTCCCCTTCTGTAATACTACTTAATTTTTTTCCCCTTTCTCCTTCCTCCTGAAGACTCTTATTCTAGAAGTTGATAATTGATATTACTTCGTTTTTACTGATTTTGTTACTTTTTGTTTCACAGTTTTTTTGCCTGTTCAACCTTATAACAAGTTTCGGAAAACATTATTTACGAATTCATCATCTTTTGATTAGATATTTAGGATTACGTAGTTTTTACTGATCTTGCTACTTTTTGTTTCATCTGTTCTACCTTATAACCAGTTTGGGAAAACATTATTTACGAATTAATCATCTTTTGATTGAATACTTGGCATTACTTAGTTTTTACTGATTTTATTACTTTTTGTTTCGTCTGTTTAACCTCATAACCAGTTTTGTAAAATATTATTCACGAATTCATCATCTCCTCCTACGCATATTCATGCAATGGGCCTAGGTTAGATTTCGCAAGTCGTCTCTGTCTTATGCTTTTAAAACAATACGTCTCCATCCATTATCTTCTACTTTAAGCTTCATAGTCATCAGCCATGTAGGCCTGGGTCTTCCAACTCTTCTAGTGCCTTGTAGAATTAATGAATGTAAAAGGATTCCATGCTGAAGGAGTTATTGAAATATTTATTCATATATAGATAACTGTTAACCCACCACGATAATATCGCTATGCTTTCATTAGATTAATTTTTCAATTAAAAGTTAATTGTTAAAACTTTCTTTAACTGATAAAAGGTTATTATTTCACCGTGTGATTCTAATTTAATTCTTATTTTATTTTCATTCATATAATACATTGCAATTTGTTTCCTTCCCAGATATGATAAGCTGAAATGAATATTTATAAGTTAGTGAGAGAGAGAGAGAGAGAGAGAGAGAGAGAGAGAGGAGAGAGAGAGAGAGAGAGAGAGAGAGAGAGAGAGAGAGAGAGAGATATTTGAATGAATTTCCTGAATAATTAGTATTTCCAAAGGGCCACGAGAGAGAGAGAGAGAGAGAGAGAGAGAGAGAGAGAGAGAGAGAGAGAGAGAGAGAGAGAGAGAGAGAGAGAGATATTTGAATGAATTTCCTGAATAATCAGTATTTCTAAAGGGCCACAAGAGAGAGAGAGAGAGAGAGAGAGAGAGAGAGAGAGAGAGAGAGAGAGAGAGAGAGAGAGAGAGAGAGAGAGAATCGAGTGAATTTCTTTCATGATTATTATTTAAAAAGGGCCACGCAGCAAACTTGCATAATATAACTAATTATAGAATTGTCTCGAATGAAGAATCATTATCCGATTCAAATATTCTCTTTAATTCCTCCCTGGAGCAGAAAAGCTTTATTACTCCCAACTTCTAAGAATAAAATGAAATATTTAAATTTAATTTCAAATCATTATTTATGTAATTCATTTTCTAAGAGGTTTTGTTTTCAATATCAAGTAAAATAAGTTCATCTATTATTAGCTTGTTGTAATTCAAAACTAAGATTTTATAATTTACCTTCAAAATGTACCCGTATTTCCATTATACTCATATTGATGAGTAAAAATTCTATCTTTTTATAAATTTGGTTCTGATTGTGACAGCGAATATGTCCATTTTTAATTAAGTTTCGGTAATCTCTAAATAATCAATCGTTTTTAGGTATGCAATGTTTTTAAACTTTACAATGTTCTTTATAAAATTTCTTAGGAAAAAGTACATTCAAAACATTTTGAAAGAGTCCCAAATCACATATATCACTTGAAGTTTGAATATGAAAAATAATGTTAAATCTATAATGGCATAAAAAACTTCAAGAATATTTCCCTTTAATTTCAAAATGGAGCATTAAAACTAGTTATGAATAAAATGTCACCGCAAATGAATCAGGTAATGATTTCCCCTTTAATTAAAGGTTAAAGGTAAAGACAAACATGTCTATTAAAATCATGACATTACCTGAAAATATCATTAAAAATTATTGGGACAATAATAACGTGATCGTATTTCATTTTATCAAATCTCTGTTTTAACATTTACGATATTTGACATTTGCCGCATTTTCATATCATCAAATAACCCTGACTTTTCTCGACATTTCCATTAACTCACATCAGTACGGTAACTACAAATAATAGGACGTTACAAACTTCATCATCGTATAGTAAGATAAATTTCATTTCCATTGATGTATTATATTACATATTTTATAAAATTTTCATGCGCTCGAATAATTTAAAAAAAAAAAAAAAAAAATCACAGGACGTAGAAAAATCATACATTCCAGTTATGCTCACGGGACCAAATTCTTGTAATTCTATTTATATATATTTTGTTCCAAAAATAAAATATTTTATAATCTAGCCATTATATAGCCACAACTTCTGCTTCTATCTGATATTCTCTTCCATCTTACCTCTCTTAATAATAAATGACAAAAAATTTCACCCTTGATTGCCTTACATTTGGTTTGAATTCTATTTTTTTTCATGAATTCTCCAATTGAATCTCTGATTGCGATAGACTAGTGAGATGTAGATTATTTTTCTTTCCAAGGGCAGGCCCATATAATTGACAGCATAGTAGCCCTGAAGCTTTAGAACTGTTCTGATAAGCTATGTTTGCTGTTTTCATATAATGGATGATTGGGCACTGAGTTAGGCTTTATAACACGAAATACCAATGAAGACATATTTTCCAACTCGCTCCTGAAAGCTTTAACGTTTGAGCAACAATAAATGCTTGCCTGCTTTCTAAAGGGGCCCATACACGTTCATAAAAATCGTCAAAATTTTGCATCAAAATTTTGATATCAAAATTTTGATGCAAAATTTGATCGTTTATAGGACGTTTTGACATCAAAACGTCCTACACACGATCAAATTTTGCATCAAAATTTTGATATCAAAATTTTGATGTAAAATTTTGACGATTTTTTTTAACGTGTATTTAAGCCTTAAGAATCAGACTGTTTATAAGTGAACTGAAAAATCTAATCGAGATGAAAAATTGCTTGAGTCTGAGATAACTCAAGATGTGAGCGCTAGTTTCTTGCTTGTAATTACAGAGATTAAGATAATCTTTAACGTACCACGAATAATGACTGAATCTTAAACGCTTTGTGGTAGATATTGATGCTACTGAAACGTAAATATAAACACTTAAACCAATTTCATCAATAATCTTAAATCAAACATCAATATGCCCTCCTTTCGTTTGTTGTAAGTTTAGATGTAATTTTGTCTAAGCCATTTATCTATTTCCTTCTCATCAAATAGATAAAATAAAAATTCTAAGTGATCTTATTTATTTCTTCATTTTTAAATATAAAAAAGGAAAAAAGGTATATACTTGACACATCACAGTTTAAAGTTGATTATAGATATATGTACGGCCAGAAATTATGAAAACATAAAATCCAGTTCCCATCTAAAATACATTTGTCTTCAAGAAATCTCGATTCTGCAATAGATATATGCGCGGCCAGACGTTATGAAAATAAACCCTAAAATGCTAAAAAAAATGATTTCCTATCTAAAATATATTTATGTCTTCAAGAAATCTTGATTCTGCAATAGATATATGCGCGGCCAGACGTTATGAAAACAAACCCTAAAATGCTAAAAAAAATGATTTCCTATCTAAAATATATTTATGTCTTCAAGAAATCTTGATTCTGCAATAGATATATGCGCGGCCAGACGTTATGAAAATAAACCCTAAAATGCTAAAAAAAATGATTTCCTATCTAAAATATATTTATGTCTTCAAGAAATCTTGATTCTGCAATAGATATATGCGCGGCCAGACGTTATGAAAACAAACCCTAAAATGCTAAAAAAAATGATTTCCTATCTAAAATATATTTATGTCTTCAAGAAATCTTGATTCTGCAATAGATATATGCGCGGCCAGACGTTATGAAAACAAACCCTAAAATGCTAAAAAAAAAATGATTTCCTATCTAAAATTTATTTATGTCTTCAAGAAATCTTGATTCTGCAATAGATATATGCGCGGCCAGACGTTATGAAAACAAACCCTAAAATGCTAAAAAAAAATGATTTCCTATCTAAAATATATTTATGTCTTCAAGAAATCTTGATTCTGCAATAGATATATGCGCGGCCAGACGTTATGAAAACAAACCCTAAAATGCTAAAAAAAATGATTTCCTATCTAAAATATATTTATGTCTTCAAGAAATCTTGATTCTGCAATAGATATATGCGCGGCCAGACGTTATGAAAATAAACCCTAAAATGCTAAAAAAAATGATTTCCTATCTAAAATATATTTATGTCTTCAAGAAATCTTGATTCTGCAATAGATATATGCGCGGCCAGACGTTATGAAAATAAACCCTAAAATGCTAAAAAAAATGATTTCCTATCTAAAATATATTTATGTCTTCAAGAAATCTTGATTCTGCAATAGATATATGCGCGGCCAGACGTTATGAAAATAAACCCTAAAATGCTAAAAAAAATGATTTCCTATCTAAAATATATTTATGTCTTCAAGAAATCTTGATTCTGCAATAGATATATGCGCGGCCAGACGTTATGAAAACAAACCCTAAAATGCTAAAAAAAATGATTTCCTATCTAAAATATATTTATGTCTTCAAGAAATCTTGATTCTGCAATAGATATATGCGCGGCCAGACGTTATGAAAATAAACCCTAAAATGCTAAAAAAAATGATTTCCTATCTAAAATATATTTATGTCTTCAAGAAATCTTGATTCTGCAATAGATATATGCGCGGCCAGACGTTATGAAAATAAACCCTAAAATGCTAAAAAAAATGATTTCCTATCTAAAATATATTTATGTCTTCAAGAAATCTTGATTCTGCAATAGATATATGCGCGGCCAGACGTTATGAAAACAAACCCTAAAATGCTAAAAAAAATGATTTCCTATCTAAAATATATTTATGTCTTCAAGAAATCTTGATTCTGCAATAGATATATGCGCGGCCAGACGTTATGAAAACAAACCCTAAAATGCTAAAAAAAAAATGATTTCCTATCTAAAATTTATTTATGTCTTCAAGAAATCTTGATTCTGCAATAGATATATGCGCGGCCAGACGTTATGAAAACAAACCCTAAAATGCTAAAAAAAAATGATTTCCTATCTAAAATATATTTATGTCTTCAAGAAATCTTGATTCTGCAATAGATATATGCGCGGCCAGACGTTATGAAAACAAACCCTAAAATGCTAAAAAAAAAAAATGATTTCCTATCTAAAATATATTTATGTCTTCAAGAAATCTTGATTCTGCAATAGATATATGCGCGGCCAGACGTTATGAAAACAAACCCTAAAATGCTAAAAAAAAAATGATTTCCTATCTAAAATATATTTATGTCTTCAAGAAATCTTGATTCTGCAATAGATATATGCGCGGCCAGACGTTATGAAAACAAACCCTAAAATGCTAAAAAAAAAAAATGATTTCCTATCTAAAATATATTTATGTCTTCAAGAAATCTTGATTCTGCAATAGATATATGCGCGGCCAGACGTTATGAAAACAAACCCTAAAATGCTAAAAAAAAAAAACGATTTCCTATCTAAAATATATTTATGTCTTCAAGAAATCTTGATTCTGCAATAGATATATGCGCGGCCAGACGTTATGAAAACAAACCCTAAAATGCTAAAAAAAAATGATTTCCTATCTAAAATTTATTTATGTCTTCAAGAAATCTTGATTCTGCAATAGATATATGCGCGGCCAGACGTTATGAAAACAAACCCTAAAATGCTAAAAAAAAATGATTTCCTATCTAAAATTTATTTATGTCTTCAAGAAATCTTGATTCTGCAATAGATATATGCGCGGCCAGACGTTATGAAAACAAACCCTAAAATGCTAAAAAAAAAATGATTTCCTATCTAAAATTTATTTATGTCTTCAAGAAATCTTGATTCTGCAATAGATATATGCGCGGCCAGACGTTATGAAAACAAACCCTAAAATGCTAAAAAAAAATGATTTCCTATCTAAAATTTATTTATGTCTTCAAGAAATCTTGATTCTGCAATAGATATATGCGCGGCCAGACGTTATGAAAACAAACCCTAAAATGCTAAAAAAAAAATGATTTCCTATCTAAAATTTATTTATGTCTTCAAGAAATCTTGATTCTGCAATAGATATATGCGCGGCCAGACGTTATGAAAACAAACCCTAAAATGCTAAAAAAAAATGATTTCCTCTCTAAAATATATTTATGTCTTCAAGAAATCTTGATTCTGCAATAGATATATGCGCGGCCAGACGTTATGAAAATAAACCCTAAAATGCTAAAAAGTGATTTCCTCTCTAAAATATATTTATGTCTTCAAGAAATCTTGATTCTGCAATAGATATATGCGCGGCCAGACGTTATGAAAACAAACCCTAAAATGCTAAAAAAAATGATTTCCTATCTAGAATATATTTATGTCTTCGACGTTATGAAAATAAACCCTAAAATGCTAAAAAGCGATTTCCTATCTAAAATATATTTATGTCTTCAAGAAATCTTGATTCTGCAATAGACATATGTGAGGCCAGACGTTATGAAAACAAACCCTAAAATGCTAAAAAGTGATTTCCTATCTAAAATATATTTATGTCTTCAAGAAATCTTGATTCTGCAATAGATATATGTGCGGCCAGACGTTATGAAAACAAACCCTAAAATGCTAAAAAAAATTATTTCCTATCTAAAATATATTTATGTCTTCAAGAAATCTTGATTCTGCAATAGATATATGTGCGGCCAGACGTTATGAAAACAAACCCTAAAATGCTAAAAAAAATGATTTCCTATCTAGAATATATTTATGTCTTCGACGTTATGAAAATAAACCCTAAAATGCTAAAAAGCGATTTCCTATCTAAAATATATTTATGTCTTCAAGAAATCTTGATTCTGCAATAGACATATGTGAGGCCAGACGTTATGAAAACAAACCCTAAAATGCTAAAAAGTGATTTCCTCTCTAAAATATATTTATGTCTTCAAGAAATCTTGATTCTGCAAAAGATATATATGCGGCCAGACGTTATGAAAACAAACCCTAAAATGCTAAAAAGTGATTTCCTCTCTAAAATATATTTATGTCTTCAAGAAATCTTGATTCTGCAAAAGATATATATGCGGCCAGACGTTATGAAAACAAACCCTAAAATGCTAAAAAGCGATTTCCTATCTAAAATATATTTATGTCTTCAAGAAATCTTGATTCTGCAATAGATATATGTGAGGCCAGACATTATGAAAACAAACCCTAAAATGCTAAAAAGTTATTTCCTATCTAAAATATATTTATGTCTTCAAGAAATCTTGATTCTGCAATAGATATATGTGAGGCCAGACGTTATGAAAACAAACCCTAAAATGCTAAAAAGTTATTTCCTCTCTAAAATATATTTATGTCTTCAAGAAATCTTGATTCTGCAATAGATATATGTGAGGCCAGACGTTATGAAAACAAACCCTAAAATGCTAAAAAGCGATTTCCTCTCTAAAATATATTTATGTCTTAAAGAAATCTTGATTCTGCAAAAGATATATATGCGGCCAGACGTTATGAAAACAAACCCTAAAATGCTAAAAAGTTATTTCCTCTCTAAAATATATTTATGTCTTCAAGAAATCTAGATTCTGCAATAGATATATGTGTGGCCAGACGTTATGAAAACAAACCCTAAAATGCTAAAAAGCGATTTCCTATCTAAAATATATTTATGTCTTCAAGAAATCTTGATTCTGCAATAGATATATGTGAGGCCAGACGTTATGAAAACAAACCCTAAAATGCTAAAAAACGATTTCCTATCTAAAATATATTTATGTCTTCAAGAAATCTTGATTCTGCAATAGATATATGTGAGGCCAGACGTTATGAAAACAAACCCTAAAATGCTAAAAAACGATTTCCTATCTAAAATATATTTATGTCTTCAAGAAATCTTGATTCTGCAATAGATATATGTGCGGCCAAACGTTATGAAAACAAACCCTAAAATGCTAAAAAACGATTTCCTATCTAAAATATATTTATGTCTTCAAGAAATCTTGATTCTGCAATAGATATATGTGAGGCCAGACGTTATGAAAACAAACCCTAAAATGCTAAAAAACGATTTCCTATCTAAAATATATTTATGTCTTCAAGAAATCTTGATTCTGCAAAAGATATATGTGCGGCCAAACGTTATGAAAACAAACCCTAAAATGCTAAAAAACGATTTCCTATCTAAAATATATTTGTCTTCAAGAAATATCGATTCTGCAATAGATATATGTGAGGCCAGACGCTATGAAAACAAACCCTAAAATGCTAAAAAACGATTTCCTATCTAAAATATATTTATGTCTTCAAGAATTCTCTATTCTGCAATAGATATATGTGAGGCCAGACGTTATGAAAACAAACCCTAAAATGCTAAAAAACGATTTCCTATCTAAAATATATTTGTCTTCAAGAAATATCGATTCTGCAATAGATATATGTGAGGCCAGACGCTATGAAAACAAACCCTAAAATGCTAAAAAACGATTTCCTATCTAAAATATATTTGTCTTCAAGAAATATCGATTCTGCAATAGATATATGTGAGGCCAGACGCTATGAAAACAAACCCTAAAATGCTAAAAAACGATTTCCTATCCAAAATATATTTATGTCTTCAAGAATTCTCTATTCTGCAATAGATATATGTGAGGCCAGACGCTATGAAAACAAACCCTAAAATGCTAAAAAACGATTTCCTATCTAAAATATATTTGTCTTCAAGAAATATCGATTCTGCAATAGATATATGTGAGGCCAGACGCTATGAAAACAAACCCTAAAATGCTAAAAAACGATTTCCTATCTAAAATATATTTGTCTTCAAGAAATCTTGATTCTGTAATAGATTTATGTGCGGCCAGACGTTATGAAAACAAACCCTGAAATGCTAAAAAGCGATTTCCTATCTAAAATATATTTGTCTTCAAGAAATATCGATTCTGCAATAGATATATGTGAGGCCAGACGCTATGAAAACAAACCCTAAAATGCTAAAAAACGATTTCCTATCTAAAATATATTTATGTCTTAAAGAATTCTTTATTCTGCAATAGATATATGTGAGGCCAGACGCTATGAAAACAAACCCTAAAATGCTAAAAAACGATTTCCTATCTAAAATATATTTGTCTTCAAGAAATATCGATTCTGCAATAGATATATGTGAGGCCAGACGCTATGAAAACAAACCCTAAAATGCTAAAAAACGATTTCCTATCTAAAATATATTTATGTCTTCAAGAATTCTCTATTCTGCAATAGATATATGTGAGGCCAGACGCTATGAAAACAAACCCTAAAATGCTAAAAAACTATTTCCTATCTAAAATATATTTGTCTTCAAGAAATATCGATTCTGCAATAGATATATGTGAGGCCAGACGCTATGAAAACAAACCCTAAAATGCTAAAAAACGATTTCCTATCTAAAATATATTTGTCTTCAAGAAATATCGATTCTGCAATAGATATATGTGAGGCCAGACGCTATGAAAACAAACCCTAAAATGCTAAAAAACCATTTCCTATCTAAAATATATTTGTCTTCAAGAAATATCGATTCTGCAATAAATATATGTGAGGCCAGACGCTATGAAAACAAACCCTAAAATGCTAAAAAACGATTTCCTATCTAAAATATATTTATGTCTTAAAGAATTCTCTATTCTGCAATAGATATATGTGAGGCCAGACGCTATGAAAACAAACCCTAAAATGCTAAAAAACGATTTCCTATCTAAAATATATTTGTCTTCAAGAAATATCGATTCTGCAATAGATATATGTGAGGCCAGACGCTATGAAAACAAACCCTAAAATGCTAAAAAACGATTTCCTATCTAAAATATATTTATGTCTTCAAGAATTCTCTATTCTGCAATAGATATATGTGAGGCCAGACGCTATGAAAACAAACCCTAAAATGCTAAAAAACTATTTCCTATCTAAAATATATTTGTCTTCAAGAAATATCGATTCTGCAATAGATATATGTGAGGCCAGACGCTATGAAAACAAACCCTAAAATGCTAAAAAACGATTTCCTATCTAAAATATATTTGTCTTCAAGAAATATCGATTCTGCAATAGATATATGTGAGGCCAGACGCTATGCAAACAAACCCTAAAATGCTAAAAAACGATTTCCTATCTAAAATATATTTATGTCTTCAAGAATTCTCTATTCTGCAATAGATATATGTGAGGCCAGACGCTATGAAAACAAACCCTAAAATGCTAAAAAACGATTTCCTATCTAAAATATATTTATGTCTTCAAGAATTCTCTATTCTGCAATAGATATATGTGAGGCCAGACGTTATGAAAACAAACCCTAAAATGCTAAAAAACGATTTCCTATCTAAAATATATTTATGTCTTCAAGAATTCTCTATTCTGCAATAGATATATGTGAGGCCAGACGTTATGCAAACAAACCCTAAAATGCTAAAAAAATGATTTCCTATCTAAAATATATTTATGTGTTCAAGAAATATCGATTCTGCAATAGATATATGTGATGCCAGACGTTATGAAAACAAACCCTAAAATGCTAAAAAACGATTTCCTATCTAAAATATATTTGTCTTCAAGAAATATCGATTCTGCAATAGATATATGTGAGGCCAGACGCTATGAAAACAAACCCTAAAATGCTAAAAAACGATTTCCTATCTAAAATATATTTGTCTTCAAGAAATCTCGATTCTGCAATAGATATATGTGAGGCCAGACGCTATGAAAACAAACCCTAAAATGCTAAAAAACGATTTCCTATCTAAAATATATTTATGTCTTCAAGAATTCTCTATTCTGCAATAGATATATGTGAGGCCAGACGCTATGAAAACAAACCCTAAAATGCTAAAAAACGATTTCCTATCTAAAATATATTTGTCTTCAAGAAATATCGATTCTGCAATAGATATATGTGAGGCCAGACGCTATGAAAACAAACCCTAAAATGCTAAAAAACCATTTCCTATCTAAAATATATTTGTCTTCAAGAAATATCGATTCTGCAATAGATATATGTGAGGCCAGACGCTATGAAAACAAACCCTAAAATGCTAAAAAACGATTTCCTATCTAAAATATATTTATGTCTTCAAGAATTCTCTATTCTGCAATAGATATATGTGAGGCCAGACGCTATGAAAACAAACCCTAAAATGCTAAAAAGCGATTTCCTATCTAAAATATATTTGTCTTCAAGAAATATCGATTCTGCAATAGATATATGTGAGGCCAGACGTTATGAAAACAAACCCTGAAATGCTAAAAAGCGATTTCCTATCTAAAATATATTTGTCTTCAAGAAATATCGATTCTGCAATGGATATATGTGAGGCCAGACGCTATGAAAACAAACCCTAAAATGCTAAAAAACGATTTCCTATCTAAAATATATTTATGTCTTCAAGAATTCTCTATTCTGCAATAGATATATGTGAGACCAGACGCTATGAAAACAAACCCTAAAATGCTAAAAAACGATTTCCTATCTAAAATATATTTATGTCTTCAAGAATTCTCTATTCTGCAATAGATATATGTGAGGCCAGACGCTATGAAAACAAACCCTAAAATGCTAAAAAACGATTTCCTATCTAAAATATATTTGTCTTCAAGAAATATCGATTCTGCAATAGATATATGTGAGGCCAGACGCTATGAAAACAAACCCTAAAATGCTAAAAAACGATTTCCTATCTAAAATATATTTATGTCTTCAAGAATTCTCTATTCTGCAATAGATATATGTGAGGCCAGACGCTATGAAAACAAACCCTAAAATGCTAAAAAACGATTTCCTATCTAAAATATATTTATGTCTTCAAGAATTCTCTATTCTGCAATAGATATATGTGAGGCCAGACGCTATGAAAACAAACCCTAAAATGCTAAAAAACGATTTCCTATCTAAAATATATTTGTCTTCAAGAAATATCGATTCTGCAATAGATATATGTGAGGCCAGACGCTATGAAAACAAACCCTAAAATGCTAAAAAACGATTTCCTATCTAAAATATATTTGTCTTCAAGAAATATCGATTCTGCAATAGATATATGTGAGGCCAGACGCTATGAAAACAAACCCTAAAATGCTAAAAAACGATTTCCTATCTAAAATATATTTGTCTTCAAGAAATATCGATTCTGCAATGGATATATGTGAGGCCAGACGCTATGAAAACAAACCCTAAAATGCTAAAAAACGATTTCCTATCTAAAATATATTTATGTCTTCAAGAAATCTTGATTCTGTAATAGATTTATGTGCGGCCAAACGTTATGAAAACAAACCCTGAAATGCTAAAAAGCGATTTCCTATCTAAAATATATTTGTCTTCAAGAATTCTCTATTCTGCAATAGATATATGTGAGGTCAGACGTTATGAAAACAAACCCTAAAATGCTAAAAAAATGATTTCCTATCTAAAATATATTTATGTCTTCAAGAAATCTTGATTCTGTAATAGATTTATGTGCGGCCAAACGTTATGAAAACAAACCCTGAAATGCTAAAAAGCGATTTCCTATCTAAAATATATTTGTCTTCAAGAATTCTCTATTCTGCAATAGATATATGTGAGGCCAGACGTTATGAAAACAAACCCTAAAATGCTAAAAAACGATTTCCTATCTAAAATATATTTATGATTTCAAGAATTCTCTATTCTGCAATAGATATATGTGAGGCCAGACGCTATGAAAACAAACCCTAAAATGCTAAAAAACGATTTCCTATCTAAAATATATTTATGTCTTCAAGAATTCTCTATTCTGCAATAGATATATGTGAGGCCAGACGCTATGAAAACAAACCCTGAAATGCTAAAAAGCGATTTCCTATCTAAAATATATTTGTCTTCAAGAAATATCGATTCTGCAATAGATATATGTGAGGCCAGACGCTATGAAAACAAACCCTAAAATGCTAAAAAACGATTTCCTATCTAAAATATATTTATGTCTTCAAGAATTCTCTATTCTGCAATAGATATATGTGAGGCCAGACGTTATGAAAACAAACCCTAAAATGCTAAAAAAACGATTTCCTATCTAAAATATATTTATGTCTTCAAGAATTCTCTATTCTGCAATAGATATATGTGAGGTCAGACGTTATGAAAACAAACCCTAAAATGCTAAAAAAAGATTTCCTATCTAAAATATATTTATGTCTTCAAGAATTCTCTATTCTGCAATAGATATATGTGAGGCCAGACGTTATGAAAACAAACCCTAAAATGCTAAAAAACGATTTCCTATCTAAAATATATTTGTCTTCAAGAAATCTTGATTCTGTAATAGATTTATGTGCGGCCAGACGCTATGAAAACAAACCCTAAAATGCTAAAAAACGATTTCCTATCTAAAATATATTTGTCTTCAAGAATTCTCTATTCTGCAATAGATATATGTGAGGCCAGACGTTATGAAAACAAACCCTAAAATGCTAAAAAAATGATTTCCTATCTAAAATATATTTATGTGTTCAAGAAATATCGATTCTGCAATAGATATATGTGAGGCCAGACGTTATGAAAACAAACCCTAAAATGCTAAAAAACGATTTCCTATCTAAAATATATTTATGATTTCAAGAATTCTCTATTCTGCAATAGATATATGTGAGGCCAGACGCTATGAAAACAAACCCTAAAATGCTAAAAAAATGATTTCCTATCTAAAATATATTTATGTCTTCAAGAAATCTCGATTCTGCAATAGATATATGTGAGGCCAGACGTTATGAAAACAAACCCTGAAATGCTAAAAAGCGATTTCCTATCTAAAATATATTTATGTCTTCAAGAAATCTCGATTCTGTAATAGATATATGTGAGGCCAGACGTTATGAAAACAAACCCTAAAATGCTAAAAAACGATTTCCTATCTAAAATATATTTGTCTTCAAGAAATATCGATTCTGCAATAGATATATGTGAGGCCAGACGCTATGAAAACAAACCCTAAAATGCTAAAAAACCATTTCCTATCTAAAATATATTTGTCTTCAAGAAATATCGATTCTGCAATAAATATATGTGAGGCCAGACGCTATGAAAACAAACCCTAAAATGCTAAAAAACGATTTCCTATCTAAAATATATTTGTCTTCAAGAAATATCGATTCTGCAATAGATATATGTGAGGCCAGACGCTATGAAAACAAACCCTAAAATGCTAAAAAACGATTTCCTATCTAAAATATATTTATGTCTTCAAGAATTCTCTATTCTGCAATAGATATATGTGAGGCCAGACGTTATGAAAACAAACCCTAAAATGCTAAAAAACGATTTCCTATCTAAAATATATTTGTCTTCAAGAAATCTTGATTCTGTAATAGATTTATGTGCGGCCAGACGCTATGAAAACAAACCCTAAAATGCTAAAAAACGATTTCCTATCTAAAATATATTTGTCTTCAAGAATTCTCTATTCTGCAATAGATATATGTGAGGCCAGACGTTATGAAAACAAACCCTAAAATGCTAAAAAAATGATTTCCTATCTAAAATATATTTATGTGTTCAAGAAATATCGATTCTGCAATAGATATATGTGAGGCCAGACGTTATGAAAACAAACCCTAAAATGCTAAAAAACGATTTCCTATCTAAAATATATTTATGATTTCAAGAATTCTCTATTCTGCAATAGATATATGTGAGGCCAGACGCTATGAAAACAAACCCTAAAATGCTAAAAATGATTTCCTATCTAAAATATATTTGTCTTCAAGAAATATCGATTCGGCAATAGATATATGTGAGGCCAGACGCTATGAAAACAAACCCTAAAATGCTAAAAAGCGATTTCCTATCTAAAATATATTTGTCTTCAAGAATTCTCTATTCTGCAATAGATATATGTGAGGCCAGACGTTATGAAAACAAACCCTGAAATGCTAAAAAGCGATTTCCTATCTAAAATATATTTATGTCTTCAAGAAATCTCGATTCTGTAATAGATATATGTGAGGCCAGACGTTATGAAAACAAACCCTAAAATGCTAAAAATCGATTTCCTATCTAAAATATATTTGTCTTCAAGAAATATCGATTCTGCAATAGATATATGTGAGGCCAGACGCTATGAAAACAAACCCTAAAATGCTAAAAAACCATTTCCTATCTAAAATATATTTGTCTTCAAGAAATATCGATTCTGCAATAAATATATGTGAGGCCAGACGCTATGAAAACAAACCCTAAAATGCTAAAAAACGATTTCCTATCTAAAATATATTTGTCTTCAAGAAATATCGATTCTGCAATAGATATATGTGAGGCCAGACGCTATGAAAACAAACCCTAAAATGCTAAAAAACGATTTCCTATCTAAAATATATTTATGTCTTCAAGAATTCTCTATTCTGCAATAGATATATGTGAGGCCAGACGTTATGAAAACAAACCCTAAAATGCTAAAAAACGATTTCCTATCTAAAATATATTTGTCTTCAAGAAATCTTGATTCTGTAATAGATTTATGTGCGGCCAGACGTTATGAAAACAAACCCTAAAATGCTAAAAAAATGATTTCCTATCTAAAATATATTTATGTGTTCAAGAAATCTCGATTCTGCAATAGATATATGTGCGGCCAGACGTTATGAAAACAAACCCTAAAAGGCTGAAAAACGATTTCCTCTCTAAAATATATTTATGTCTTCAAGAAATCTTGATTCTGGATTGAATCAGAAACGCAGGCCATTTCATTCTGCCAAAACTTCTTCTGTGCCACTAAGAGTAAAAGGTGAAAAAAAGGGGAAAGTAAAACGGATTACAACCTTTCTGAGATGAGTTATGCCGAAACCAATGGCTGCAAAAGGAAGTTCCCTTGGCAGGAATCCAGCGCATTCTTCCCACGTCTAAAATCAGAGATGGAGGGGGGGGGGGGGGGGTTAAAACGTCCCCTGATCACACGGATCAAATCTATAGGTGATAACTTCAAATGGGGGATGTTAGTTCAGTCTGATATTTCTGCAATAGCAAGAAAGGGACTCACTGATCAGAAGAATACTATCCAGCGATTTAGAAAAAGAATTTTTTTACTCATCGAAAAATGATATTTTGAGAATAAAAATGATACAAATTATCCTTTTTTAAAGAGGAAATATTTCAAAATTAATGTGTATTCTTTTTCTAAAGAAAAAATATTTTAGAATTGATTTTTATCTTTTTCTAAGTAGAGAATATTTTACAATTGATATTTATCCTTTTTATAAAGAGAAAATATTTAAAAATTCAAGTTTATCCTTTTCTAAATCTTGAATATTTTTTAACTGAAATTTATCCCTTTCTAAGGAGAAAATATTTCTAAATTATATGTCATCCTTTTTAAAGAGAAAATATTTTAAAATTAAAGTTTATTTCTAAGGACAAAACATTTTAGAATTGAATTCTATAATTTTTCTAAAGAGAAAATATTTTAGAATTAAAGTTTACTTTCTTCTAAAGAAAAAATATTTTAGAATTAAAGTCTATCCTTTTTCTAAAGAGAAAATATTTTAAAATTAGCGTTTATCCTTTTTCTAAAATGAAATTCAGTAGGTTTTGTTTGAATGTAAATTAATTAGTTCTTGCGTAGCAACATCAAAAGATAAATAATTTGTAAGCAGAAGCAGCAAACAATGACTTTAACTTCAATGAATCTGATTACCTGACACAATTTACCCTAATTAACGTATCTAATTGCCATTAACACCGACTGTTAAGATGATAGCTCAATTATTTTTTCAATTGCATAAGAAAAAGATTTTTGTCGTCAAAATTTATCGTTTGCCAAAAAAAAAAAAAAAAAAAAAAAAAAAAAATTGGGACATTCTACATAGGAAGTGGTTGACACTTGGCAAATGAATTGAACAATTATTTCATTTGTGGAATTTCTTTCAATTGATCAATATCGATAATAGTTCAATTATTTTTTTCAATTGCATATGAAAAGGATTTTTGTCGTCAAAACTTATCATTTGAAAAAAAAAAAAAAAAAAAAAAAAAATCTTAGGACATTCTACATAGGAAATGGTTGACACTTGGCAAATGAATTTAACAATTGTTTCATTTGTGGAATTTCTTTCAATTGATCTATATCGATAATAGTTCAATTATTTTAATTGTATATGGAAGGGAATTTTGTCATCAAAACTTATTATTTGCTAAAGAAATATTAAAATAATCTAAGATATACAACGCAGGAAAAGTTTGACACTTGGTAAATGATCTGAACAATTATGGATATTAAGAAGTTATTACTTTGTTCACAATGACTATGATTCGAACAATTTGAGGCATAAGACGCGGCGCTGGGGCCTGGGAGTTCATTCAGTGTTCATGGCAGGAAGCATGCACTGAGGGATAGTATAAAGCTAAAAGGCTGGACTACAAATACTTTTTAAGAATGCTTACAGTACACCTCTTGAGGTTAAATGACAGCACTAACCACCCCCAAGGCCATGATTGAAAAAGAATATTTTTCATAAAAAATAGTTGGTTGGAAACTATATATGGTCCTTTTTTTTTTTTTAATTTGAAAGAAAATGTTCATTATGATTTGAGGTAACGTGATAAAGGGCGAAAGGGATATTGAAATAAGTTACAATGAAGTACCTTATCAATCAAGATAGTACTTAACCTATTGAAATCTAATGTATAGTACAGTTGGACGCATGAATTCATGACACACCCTAATCAAACAGATAGTGTAGGGAGAGATGGTATCAGTGGTCGGAGGAGTACACACACACACACACACACACACACACACACTCAGTAAGGGCGTGACAAGGTGCACTTCTACAGAGTGAGATGTGCCAGGGAATCCTGCGTCCAACTGTACAAGCAAGGCTATTTGCTTTTAAAAACTATGTTCTGTGCAGAACATAAATGACCAAACCTGTGCATATTCTATTGTAGTTCTGTATCTTAATATAATTTCGATGTAACCTACAAACACTTGAAAAACATGTAGGCTCTAATGAACAATTGTCGACAATGTCATTTGGGTGATAAGGCAAAGCTAAAAAGAGAAATAAAACTACATTAGGATTGCCTGGCGTCAGTTGATAAGCCCATAATATTTGGAAAAAATAGCCTATCGGAGGGATACTTATGAAGGTTGAATTTATATGGCTTACAAAGCATACCTTATGTGACTTCAAAGCAAACTGTATGTGGTTTTAAAAGCATATTGTATATAGCTTTCAAAACATGCAGTATGTGATTTTTTTTTTTTTTTTTTTTTTTTTTCAATTCTAGTGTTCAATTATTCCCTAGATTTTACGACGACACAAGAACATTGTTTCATTTTTGTGTTGTTACCACGGATCGGTGAGCCAGGCTATTCACAATTGAATTTCCAGCAGAAGAATATTTTGTGGAAGCAGTACAAATACGATATAAACTGTTTTCAAAATTAGTACGGCTATTTCCATATCTAATTTTAAATAATTGTGAATTGTTACCTTAGGCCTATAACATTTGTAATTTATATATTCGAGTTGCTGTATTCGTAACTCGCCGATTTATAGAAAACATTAAATTTCACAAACGTTGAATGAAAACAGGGTGTATGGTTAACCTCAAAGAAGAGACATTCAAATAGGATTACGGGTTTGAGGCAAATTAATAGGCTTAAATAGACCTAGGGCTAAAGGACTATACGCTTACCCGTATGATTTGGGCTAACTAAGAAGTCATATACATATACGATAAAAAAAATATTACCGCTCATTTTTTAAATATTAGTTTACTCTTATTTTTTTTTCGACTGAATAATTGTTCCATTAATCGAGTTTTAACTTCAATTTAAAAATATCACATATACAAATCTATGATCCAATTAAATAATTATATTCATCCTTCTAGAAACAAATGTAAGTTTAAATTGAAATTCATATATTCGAAGCCTTTGGTGTTAGTTCATTTATAAAGCTATGAATTTATTGCTTTCTTTTGATAGACAGCAACTCACCTTAATTTTTCCGGGATTTTACCGGAGAGGAGATTAAGAGAAGGAAGGCACACTCAGATCCCTATCTTCTCATTTGCCAACTGGTCTCGAACTTCGCGCTATTAAGCTAAATCCACCATCGACTTAACGAAAATCCCTTGGAACCAAAATTGCCTGGATGTAGGATTAATCCGCTCATATGCTGCACTTGTTTCCAACCTAAAAAAAAAAAAAAAAGATATTTATATTTCTTATATTTTTTTTAGTAAGGATATTCTTTCATATTTAACTTATGTTCACTATTTACCAAATAAACATGCAGAGGATTTCATAAAATGTGGTCAATGGGTCACTGGTGTATTATGAATGGAAATAGAATGACCATTTTTTTTTAATGAAGTTTGATCCATGGGATTCTTTAAAGTCACAAAGAACATGCCTGAAACATGTAACATTAATAACATCCTACCTATAGACATATACAAGAATATTTACAAATAACACGAACAAAATTACTTGAAAATTCAAAGTTTCAGCGAATATTTACTCATGATTAAATTTATAATCATAATTATCCTGGTCACCGAAGAGGTTCTTTTTAAGTTACTAGATCTCATTTAATATTACTGTTCTTGGAATATTTTATTTTGACTGTTTATTCTTCTCTTGTAGTTTATTTAATTCCTTGCTTCCTTTCCTCACTGGGCAATTTTTCCCTACATCTTGCTTTTCTAACTAGGG
>NC_090748.1:94309863-94312363 GCF_036898095.1 Palaemon carinicauda
AGAGAGAGAGAGAGAGAGAGAGAGAGAGAGAGAGAGAGAGAGAGAGAGAGAGAGAGAGAGAGATGTGCTTTATAATTTAAGATTTTGAAAATAGTCAAATAGATGGAGAACAGTACTTCTCTCTTAATAAACATCAACACTTCTTATATAAAACAATTTGCTATATGCCATAATAATGCAACAATATATCTTTATTTATCTTAATAGATTGCGTTTAATACGTTTAGACATTTACAATATCAAAGATCTGATAATACCACGAACAAACAAAAGATATTTTTTTCTCTGAATGGTACAATACTGAAAGAGGTTTTGGGATTCATTGGTTAGCAAGCGTCTGCAAACGATTGTGATATCTGCATCGCTTCTGACTAAAGATAAAAGATATTAGAAATTGAGAATGGGGAACTTCTTAAAAGTATATTAGAAGTAAATAGATTTCCTTCAATTTCTCATACGTCAATTTGGTATCAGAACTTATCTTGAAAAAAAAGAAAAAAGAAACTGCAATATCAAATCTAAAAATAGTCTTCGAAGTATGTCTAATGAAACAGCATGAATTATTTAGGAAAAAATCCTTCAAATGTTGGTACAGAGATAGTGTCATTATAGAATATTACTGCAGCGCAGTTTACCTTTCTTGGTAATTACTGCATATGAGTTGGATATCATCTCTGGTAACTACTTAACTTAGTACCTACTTAACTGGCAGTCTCCGCAAAAAGGATGGTACAGAGTTTTCTAAGTATATCGTTTTATCATAACGTTAGTCGCTAAATATCTGAGCTCATTTATTTTGGGATACACTTAAAAAACCCGAAATTTTAATCGAAAATTATCTGTGAAAATGTGTGGTTCTCAGCCGTATTTCGGCAAATAGAGGCGACCTTAAATTTTACCCTACTTTATGATTTTACTGGTTGGTGACCGTAATATAAATTTTTAAGGTCAAGAAATCAGATTTAAAACGGTAAAATTCCTGACAAAATTTACTCCAGGATTTTTACAGTTTAAATTTCTTGTCTCAAACAGGGCAAGATATATTGTGTGTGTGAAAAAAAGAGAATTTGTCTAAAACACTGGAAAATCCCAACAGCTTTAACAATAAGCTATCAAATTTTTTCTGTTTAAGCTCTTATAAGGAATACTTGCAATTAATACAAGTCGGGAATTCATACATTTAAACGAATATTTTAAGAATTGTAGGACTTGATGTTCTTAGATGTATGTGTGTGCTATAACTAGAAAATAAATTATTTGAAAAAATATGGTTTCAACCAGAATTCTCACTTATTTTCAATTATATATTGATGTTATATGAAGAATCGTCACTGGCCCTATATCATTCTCTTTACAATTTTAAATCTACGTATGGAAAGTTTCCGATTCCATCCAAATGCTATGGCAATGATAGACTTTAAAACTGTCATTGGGACAAAAATTTTAGTATAAAAGATAGGACTCAATTCTGGACCAAAGCCATTCGAGAAAATGATACACCTTACTAAATAAACAATTCCATTAGCGAACTTCAACTTCCCGATATGTCTTTGGTTTCCCTTTATACATTTTAATAATTCCGTCTTTCAAAAATGGTAATATCTGCTGCTACTATGAAGTTTATAGAATAAATGTCAAATAAAAGAAAATTTTAATGCATAAAACATATAAATTTCAAATGGATAAGAAGCTTATAAACTGTGAAAGGAGAAAGGAAAGCGGTTGCACCAATTTTGAGCCTTATGAATGAAAAGGCAAAACTGTTCGAATTAACATTATACCTAGTTTTATATAGTAGATGCTATAATCAGGGAAGATCTGTATGTAAACGATGGCCAGGCTTATGGATAATTCCTTTTCGAATTTTAAGTGGGCTGTATTTAATTAAACATTATCATTGAAAAGATCTTGATTGGGAGAATATAATGTCCCAGATTAACTGACGATCATACATAGCTTTGAAAGGTTTTGATTCCATCCCTCATCAATTGTCCCTTTTACCGACTTTAACCTGGTCACTTTTAAGGGATTAAGCAGTCATATTTCTACATTCTGAAGCCGAAATTGATGCAAATAAGATTACCTTTACATGCATGAGTAACAAAGTTCGTTTCAAAACCAAACTAATATGCATATATAACAAAAATTAATGAGCAAGAATAGTGCCTTGAAGAACAATAGATATTGCCTCCTTGCAGTTACTCAAATACATAAACAATTACTACTTGTAATCTATAAGTTAAAAATTTGATAACGATGTTAAGAATGAACTCACCAAATCTCGTCTGCTTAATTAAACAAACAAGAGTCACAAGACGAAGACGGTCAGAAGTAGCACTAAAATCAAGACCGACGATACGAACTTCATTACCACAATCAAGGGGTTTTTGCTCAACACTAGAAATTGTATGACTGGTATTACTAGCTCCAGAGCCCTTGCTGAAGTAAAAATACAAAATAGCAAAAAGATAAATACATTCAGCATAGATAATAAGGCAGT